>NC_073696.1:2990964-3195941 GCF_029784165.1 Wyeomyia smithii
ATATATATTTTAAATTATATTACTCGTAGCTGTAATAAAGCTGAAAATACACTTTTTCAGAAAACCAGAATGTACAATTTTAGCCATGGAATTGTCATATAGACGCCTATTTATACTATAAGCCAGCTGCTGTTGGCTGTAGAAGAGTTTTTCTACAAGCTGTAAAAAGAATGAATAAGCGCTTCTACAGAACCGATCAGCATGTATAAAAGTTGTTAAAATGGCTGAGCTATTTCTTATTAAGCCCGTGGTCGGCTATTTAGGAAGCCGAATGTAACAGGTAGCTGATTTAGTTCTCCAGAACCGACTGATTAAAAGCTGATCAAACTCTTAGAAATACATTATTCGACCTATGTTCAGCCGTCAGCTGAATAATATTAGTTATAAGCTGATAGAGCTTATTTAGCCAAAAAACGTTTGTTGGGAAGTATCAAGAAGTGTTTATCCAACCAGTTCGTTTAGTGTTTGATTAATGTTGTCTAATAGCAATTTTTAAATCGAAATAGCGCTTAACCAGCCAACAATTAAATAATGGCGTGGAGTATTTCACAAGTTTTTTTTAACCCGAATTTATTGCTTGTTCAGCTGATAAATCAACCTGTATGCAGACTTTATTCAGCTATTTTAAAATTATTAGCTGTTTTATTCGGCTCAAATGTTTGTTGGGTACATACCATCATGGCATCCTCATCGGTCACGTCATCACCGGCGTAGATAATTTTAATGCGTTCGCTCCAGTCAACACCGAAGGCCGTGCGGAGGATGTAGATCGAGGCACGACCCTTGTTCCATTGCACGGGAGGTTTCGCTTCGACAGCGCAGTGCGCTTCGGTAGCTCGGAATCCATTCTGAATTATCAAATGGCGGGCTTTTTCAACCAGCTCCGGTCGCAGCTCCAACGGTGTTTCGCGGTAGTGGAAAGTTAGCAAAGCTCCCTTGTTCTCCACCCAGGCCCCATGATGACAAACCTGTTTAATAAGAAAAATAAAATTAATGTTAGAGAAGGTGTGTAATGCAAAATATAAGTCAATATGGTTATGATTTAAGGATAGGGTTGCCACCTCTTCGGGTTTCACCCGAAGTCTCCGGGTTTGGGAGGTGATCTCGGGGTCTCCGGGTGAACGCAAATTTTCTCCGGGTCTGGGAGGTAATTTCCGGGTCTCTGGGTAAAAGCAAGTTTTCTCTGAGCCAGCGAAATTATTTTCAACTCGCTCTGGAAACGACATAAGTCATAAATTGAACAATTGAAAACTCAGAAAATTACTTCGCTAATAGGCATTAATTATGAGAATTTCTCCAAAGAGGATTTTAAGGCTTTCGAATTTACGGCAAATCTTCATCATTTACTAATTGGGTTGTTTAGCTATATCAATTTTTAATATCATCTGAAAGAGCTGTATTTCTAAGCAAAACTACGCGTCTAAGAAAAACGTGATTTTCAAAAAATTTCTATCGTTGTCTTTCAATTTCTAAATCACGAACTAAAATTTCTCGAAATCTACTCGAAATCGCTACAATGACAGTTCGTTCATGTACCAACTGTCATTGTGAACATTGTCACCAAAATCACTGAACTCAATCGGCTGTTAAGAATTGCTAAAATAGTGTAGATCATGTGGTGGAAAAAAAATCACAAGCATGTCAATGCACCATACACCCCCTCCCCTCCCGAAAATCTCCGGGCTAGATGTCCCTATCAGGTGGCAACCCTATTTAAGGAATACTGGTATAAAATGTAAATGCAAACCTCTTCCTGCAGAGCCTTCAGCAATCCGGTGACTTTATCCTCGTACTCGAGCGGCATCGGATGGATGAACTTGCTTCCGTCCGGGTGCAGAATCTCCAGCCCGTGGTTTCCAGCGTAGGTGATGCCCTCGATACCGACCATCTTTTTGACATTCTCGACATTACGCCCGGAGATGACGGCAATGTAAACGTCCGAGTGATTGGACAGCCGCTGCAGTACGTTCTTCGTTTCCGGCGGCAATGTCGCCAAATCTGGATGGGGAGCAATCGGTGCCAGCGTACCGTCATAATCCAGTAGTAGGGCCAGTTTGTGATTGTACCCGACGTAACTGAAAACAATCGCTATCAGTAATGGCGCAAAATTTAAACAGATTGCGTAACTAACTTCAACAGATACTCATCAAAATCGTCCACCGTGACCGGCTGCATGGTGGTCGTACCGATGTCATCCTCCTCGAGCGAGTCCATCGCCTTCAGAAACTGGCGCATCCAGTTGTTGACGTCCTGCTGCATCTCGCGTCTCCGTAGCCGGGCCATTCGCAGCGAACGTTCATCCTCGGGCATCGTCAACGCTCGGTGTATCACTTCCGCGGCGGATTCTATCTCGTACGGATTGCACAGCATCGCCTCGTGCATCGTTTCACCGGCTCCGGCAAATGGCGACACGATCAGCACTCCGGGCGGTTCATTGATCTGACAAGCAACGAATTCCTTGGCGACCAAGTTCATACCGTCTCGAAGGGGTGTTACCAGACAAACAGACGCCTCCCGATAGAACGCAGCCAGTTCCTCCTGGCCGACGCAACCGAAGATGTAGCGAATTGGAGACCAGTTCGCAGTTGTGAAACGTCCATTTATACGCCCCACAAGCTGATCCATTTCTTCCTTTAGCTCCTGGTACTCCTTAACGTCGGTTCTAGAAGGCACTGCAATCTGTAGTAAACTGACATTCTCCCGATGCTCCGGATGTTTCTCAAGCAATACTTCGAAAGCCTTCAATCTGTTGACCAGTCCTTTGGTGTAATCCAGTCTGTCTACACCGAGGATGATCTTTTGCTTAGTTCTGATAACACGCTTAGCTTTCTTCGCCAACTCCACGAACCTATCGAATGGGATTCCGATCGGTAGGGGTCTAACCCGGACCGATCTACCAACATGCTCTACCAGAAGGTTCTTGCGATCAACGCGACAGCCGAGATTTCGCTGACAGCAGTCCACAAAGTTCAGACAGTAATCCTGAATGTGGAACCCGATCATATCACACGCCAGCATTCCCTGCAAGATTTCATCGGACCACGGAAACAGTCTAAAAATATCCCACGGAGGAAACGGTATGTGAAGGAAGAACGCTAAATGGCATGGCAAATTTCTCTCATCAGCTGCTTCGCGAAGCCAGTTTGCGGCCAGCATCAGATGGTAGTCGTGAATCCAGATAATCGGAATTCCAGGATTCTTCTTCTGCTTTAAACATCGCTCCAAGGCTTCAATCGTTTGGGCGGCGAACTCCTTGTTCACCTCGTAGTACGCCCTCCAGTTGTTGGCGCAGAATGTGGCCCGCCCAGGCATCGAGTGAAAAAGTGGCCAGAAGGTTCCGTTGCAACATCCATTGTAGTAGCTATCGAACAGCTTCGGTTCCACGTTAACCGAAACGACCTGTTCCGAGAGGAGACCGGCCGTCGGCGTACAATCGGACGGATCTGATTCTGGAATGGCATCTGTCTCGGCCAGGGTCATACCGGGCCATCCGACCCAGAGACCTTTGCCCTTGATGACGACGGGTGCCACGGCCGTCACCAAACCGCCAGCACTGAAAGCGAATAGGAGAAAAAAACGTATCAAAATGTATTTTTTTTTAAATATATGAAACCCATTTATTTATTGATTTCTCATTCCTTTTGTTTCCTTGTATCTAGTCCTACAGGGGTTACCCAATAAACGAACGACAATACAATAATGTCAAACTATAAACAGCTTACGTTTTTTTACATTAATAAACCGTTATACTCGGATCATCCTTTTACGCTGTTACCTTAAGCAATCTACAACACACAAACAAAATAGTGAATCGTTACGGATGTAGGTAGGAAAATAGTTTTTGTTTGGCGATGTCATAAACTGATAACGAGACATCGGGAAGCTGCTAGCGGCTGCACTGTTGATTGTGCTGATAATCACGTGATTTGTGATCCGCCATGCGTGTCTCGTTCGGCAGGGGAGACAATCGCAAAAAAAACGGTGATAAGGTTGTGACGAAAATACGTCAAGTCCTTACAAAGACTGCGGCAGCAAGTTGATATGGGAGCGGGGCTGGAATCTCCATGTTTTGTTTGCGGGTTAAAGGTTCTTGCTGTACTTTTGATAATGCCATTTGTTGTTCGACAATTTCTAGGCACGCTCCCGTTCTGGTCCTGCTGTTGGATCTGGTTTACGTCAATGGGTTTGATAATGGAGATTTTTTATTTCCTACAGTGGATTGTATAACCAGCCTTTCAAGTTGTGCGTGATTGCTTTATTGTTGTCTTACTTTTGAGAGATGCGTCACAACCTACGAAGTTCCTCAGATAATCGGTGAACTTTGAGAATGCAACTTACTTATTTACCACCTATCTTCAAGCTGTAAAGCAGTGTATGATTGGGTTAAGCAAAATTGAATGCGTGGTCGAAGCTTACCACTACTAGATGGTTCGAACCAAGGATTAAAAAAGCTAGTAATCTACCAAAATTCATAGTTTTAACGTCACAAACTGGAATAAGGGTAGTTTTGTTGTTCAAGTATGTACAAAAAAGGTTTTTACAGTGTGTCAACTGTGAGACTAACAAGAGAGCTTGAGATCTCTCAAGAGAGAAGCTGTGATAACTAATCAATTCAATAAAAAAGTAACTTTTGCAAACAAGTGTCAATAGTTCGGATATATGCTTTTAAAGCTTTAAATTTGAAGAACGGTTTTGTTATTTAAATTTTTACGAAAATGCGTAGTTTTGTGATTTTGTACTGAAATAATTTGAGAACTCCAAAATTCACACTTACATACCATATTTCATCCACCTGACATGATTTGATACAAGGAGCAATTGG
This sequence comes from Wyeomyia smithii, assembly GCF_029784165.1. Taxonomy (NCBI): domain Eukaryota; kingdom Metazoa; phylum Arthropoda; class Insecta; order Diptera; family Culicidae; genus Wyeomyia; species Wyeomyia smithii. The sequence continues at coordinate 2,995,787 of NC_073696.1, forward strand.
GTTATTTAGCTATTCACGGATTTCCGATTTATATATATCATCTGAAAGAGTGTAACTTTCTGAGATTTTTAAAAACTTTATATCATTATCCTTCATATTTTAAATGAAGATGGGCGAACTGTCATTGTAGCGATTTCGAGCACATTTCGAGTAGTTTTAAATCTTGATTTAAAAAGCGAAGGATAACGATAGAAAAAAAAATTTAAATCACGTTTTACTCAGAAAATGCAGATCTTTCAGATGATATAAAAAACTGATATATGAAAATTCCCAGTGTTTGCTCAATCTGTTTGAAAAATAACAAAAAACACAGACATATTTGCGTCACACAACAGACATATTTGCGTCACAAAAAAACGGGGAGGAGTCCAGAGGGGTGGCACCTTTACCAAAACTTAGAGCAACTATTCCCCTTGAATGAAATTCCAAGTTTTCCCAAATCGGTCGTTCCAGTGCTGAAAACGAGCATTTTCAAAAAACAAGTTCCGTCCCGAGTCTTTACGGGTTAACATATCCTGCGATTGTTACTATGTACTTAGAATGCTGCGATTTTTAGCCACTTCGCGGGTATTGCTGAACGATGGATGACGCCAAAAAATCAATGGGTCACTTCGGAGCAACCCCAACACTAATACCACATACATAAGACATACGTAATTCTCAGGAAGAAATCATCCAAAAAAGTCGGTGCAAAATGAACTATTCGAATGGTACCACCACATACATAAGACATACGTAACACTGGTGTTTTTTTTTCTGGTACACGTTGCCCCATAGTACTCCGTACCTCGTCCTGTCCAACTGCTCGACAAATAATGAACAAAATTAATTTTCTTTTTCTCAGCTTTATCGAGCCCCTAAAAAAATCCCATAAGGAACTGTTAAAAAGTTATTTACATGAATGTATTATGTATGTGGTAGTAATATAGGCAAAATAAAGACAGCTACCAGAAAAAATGTTACATCCTACAAAGAACTTCTTCGGATCTTCAAAGTGTTGCGCAGAGAAGCCTATGAAGGTCACAACGATGGAATACAGAATGGAGTGAAGGAAAACCCTAAATCGCTCTGGAAATTCGTAAATAGCAGACGTAAAATCAACAGAATACCGGAGGTGATGAAGTATGAAAACCGATTTTCATACGATGGACAAGAAACCGCCGATCTTTTCGCTGAATATTCTAAAAATGTTTATCGAATTGACAACAACGAGAAAGTGAACAATCCAGTCGAACCTGCCACCGATCTTTTATTTTCATTTATTTGCAAAAAATACATCAACAGGCCTTATGGCCCAACTGATTTTTGAAGTAGAATACTTCTCTCAGGAAGTTCGGCTACATAGGGATGTGAAATGAAAATCTAAAACCGAAAAAAGTGAAAAATATGTCCAATTTCAAATGCTAATAAATCGGTTAGTATTCGATGGATTTCCTTCGATCTTGCAGCAATAGATTGGGAAATCTTCTAAGATTCTTCCCGAAATAAGATAATTGTAATTTTATTATTCACACTATTGTACTATTGAAAATAGTCAAGCCTTGTCAAAACGAAAAATTCGACCTCTGATTGGTCGTTATATGCTTGCTTCCCAAGCACGGTCGACAGGATCATATACCTTGCAATTCAAAACATGCTATTTGGCCTATATAAAGCCTGTTTCAGCCGAAGCCGCTCATAATAGTTCTAGACAGCGACAACAGCAGTCGTCCTTCCTTAGCAGCAGTACTAGCCCTGTGGTTGGTCACCACGTCTCAGGAGCAGCGCGGTTTTTCTCAGCGTGTGTCGCCAGACAGCCATTATTCCCCCCGTGTTGGAACAGCATGAAGATTGCCATCAGGAAATCCAATTTTGGAAATCAAAATGCCTTTTTCAAGGCAAATAAACAAGTCATTGAAAGTTAATAATTTTTGTCAACGCAAGCAAGCATTCTGTGTTGCATCCTAGCAATTCAAATTTGTCGCACCCGTCTAATTTACTGAATGTGAAATAGCTTCCACAGTGCATGTTGTCCGTGTATCTTAATTCCACCAATGTTAGGGCAGCTCAAAGGTTGTAATTAGCAACCGATTTTGAACCGCAACATGCTTTTTTCAAGGCAAATAAAAAAATAATTGAAGGTTAATAATTTTCTGGCATCAACACAAGCAGACATTCTGTGCGGGATGCAATCAAATTCTGTTGTAGTTGTCTAATTTTTACTTTATTTAGTAGACTCCCCACTGTAGGGGCAGCGCAAAGGCTGCGATCAGCATAACCGACATTGAATAATAAACTGCCCTGTTAGAACGCATTCACAAAAGCAGTTAGTTCGACTATGCAGAGCTAATATGAAGTCGATTAAATCAACTAGCATCAACAGAATGTTGTCGTCTCCCAGCTGCCAAGTTGCAACATGATGCAACACGCAACAGCGAGCAAACGAAATCGCTTGATGTTACAAACCGCAATAAGATACGGGTTAAAACCGTTGCGTGTGTGAGAGCACCATCGGTGTTTATTCGCTGGATACACTATCTACTGTCTACTAAACGCAATAATCTGCTTACATGCGACATAGGTACGGGAACATTTTCTTCAACCAAGCTGCACAACACGACACAAAACATGTTATTTTGTTGCTTCAATGAGAGTGCTATCGGTCCGGCTCGACAAGAAATCATTTTTGTGCATCCGTGCTACGAAACTGAGGAAAAACTTTAGAAACTGAAAAAAGAGGTGGAGCTTATCAAATGTTCGCTCTGAACCAGAATGAAGTCACACATATTTTTCAACTTATATCATTCCACCACGTACGTAAAATAATTCATTCCTATTTTCATCCCTATATAAGAGCCTGTTTTAGTCGAAGCCGCTCATAGTAGTTCTGAACAGCGACGACAGCAGTCCTTCCTTAGCAGCAGCGGGAGCGAGCAGTGGGTACCATCGGTAGCGGATAGCGGCCACAACTGTGGCATGGCTGCGAATAAGCGTAGCAGTTTCAGCGGATCTCACCATCGATAGCAGCAGGGCCAGCAGATGCAGGTACAACGGATACCAATGGCGGCCACAACTGTGGCATGGCTACGGATAGCGCTGCAGTTGCTCAGCAGTTGGGCCAGCGTATAGCGGCCACAACTGTGGCATGGCTATGCATAGCGTAGCTGTTGCAGCGGGTATATCAGCATCGATAGTAGCAGGGTCAGCTGATGCAACGACACTCCCTTCACTAAAATGCTGTTTCAGTGTGGTAGCGGGAAGCATCAGCAGCAGGCTTGCATGAAGTGAATACCCCAGCAATTTCCTCTAAGGCCTCTGCCATAGTAGACGCTTTAAGCGGCGCGAACCGATTCGCTCGGCCGTAGGTTGATGTACAGCTCTACTGATGGCTGTACATTAACCTACAGCTGAGCGAATCGGTTCGCGTCGCTTTTCGCGTCTATAATGGCAGAGGCCTAATGGGAAAGTTGTATCAGTTTGTTCAGAAGAATATTATTGTCAGTAATATTACAGAGATGCGATTGCGTAAATCCGATTTTGAATTGACCAATTGTTCTTTTAAGAACAAATAACACACTTATTTGAAAAGTTAATAGCTTTTGGTACCAATAGCAGTATAGTGACAGCCTCAGCGGTAGATGCAGATGCAGCCGGTACTTTAATGAGGCCGATGTGAAGGTAAATGGGAGCAGCACGGCGAAACAGTTCGGGTTATGCTTAGACGCGCGTCATTTTTCGTTGTTGATATTCCCCACATGAAACGACGCGCTTTCGTATGATAGCGGTGGTATTAGCGGTAGATGCATTTGCCAACACTTTCTCCAGTAAAGCCGTGTCTAGTTTTCAATGTGAAAACACCTTGCTCATTGTGTTGACCGTGCGTTTTAGTCCTCACTATCAAGGTAACACAGAGATGTAAGATAAACACTACATCCTATGATAAATTGAACAATTGTTCTTATAAGGACAACAAATGAATTAATGAAGATTTAATTTTGAATTAGAATACTTCTCTCAGGAAGTTCGGCTACATAGGGATGTAAAATGTAAATCTAAAACTGAAAAAAGTGAGAAAAATTTCAAATGCTAATCAATCGGTTAGTTTTCGATGGATTTCCTTCGTTTTTGCAGCAATCGATTAGAAAATCTTCTAAGATTCCTACCAAATGCATGAAATTGCAATTTTATCATTCGAACTATTGTACTATTGAAAACTCTTAAGCCTTGTCAAAACACAAAATTCGACCTCTGATTGGTCGCTATACCGCGCTTTCCCAAGCACGGTCGGCAGAGTTATGGACCTAGTAAATTGGGAATGCATCATTTGGCCTATATAAGAGCTTCATCAGATAATAAACAAACATTTCAACGGATATTAAATTGAACAACTGAAATTTGAAGAACACAAATGATTATTTGAAGAGTTAATATTTTCTCGTTTTGCGCTATAATCCAAAGTTAATTATCTTCATCTACATGCATACTCTGACTATTATTACGTGTTTGCGTCGCTTAGTGTTTGGCTACGGTCATGCAAAACGCAAATAACGGCGCGATGCGATTCGGCAAGACGAAATCTGTTGAAATGTATAGCTCTACTCCGCCTTAAAAAGAGCTGTACATTTCACCACGGTAAGGCGAACCGCATCGCGCCGGCATTCGCGTTTTGCATAACCGTAGCCTTTGTTCCGTTCCCGTTTAATGATGTCGTATTAAATGTGCATATTACAATTCGGCAGCACTTCAACTTCTCATTTGCACAAAATTTAAAAATATCCAATGAACTTCATTCAAAATATCAGACAGAAAGAATTTACAATACTGCCAATGAACGGTCAACGTTTATTTACTAGAAAAAATGACTGAAACGCAAGAAGCCAGGTTATCTTTCTTGTAAAAGTATTCTACTTCAACCTGGCGGTCGTGGCTTTGCATACAACCTTCTTGTGATTTTTTAATCTAAGTGCTACGTGCTAATGTTAAGAATCGATTCTTCAGTATCTCGCGGCTGGCGTTAAAGTCGAAACATGATGCGTAACGGTTAAAATGGCGCTGTAGACCTGTTATCGTGCCGAAGCTACTGTAGTTCGTTCGCCTACTTTGCACGTGAAGAAACGCAACATACGCGGTCTGACATAGATGTTAAGTTGTTCGAGAATCGCCGGACAATCTATCCGTGAAGTCAATACGTCCGAGATGAATATAGCTCTGATCACATCCCGACGAATTTGCAGGGTGTCTAAATCGATAAGCCTGCAACGCTGTTCGTAGCTTGGTACTTGAAAGGGGTCAGTCCACGGTAGTCTACGGAAAGCAAAGCGAATGAACCGTCGTTGTACTGCCTCGATTCTGCTTACTCCGTTCAGGTAGTAGGGACTCCACACTGAAGCGCAGTATTCTAAGCTAGATCGTACCAAAGCGCAATATAAAAATTTTAGACAATAAATGTCGCTGAAATTTTTTGCAATGCGCATTATGAATCCTAGGTTCCTGCTGGCCTTGTCGACGGTGAAAGTCATGTGTTGTTTAAATGTGAGTTTGGAGTCGAGCAGTACTCCCAAGTCATTAACACAGGTTGTGCATCGTAGAGGTTTATTTGATAACTTATAATCAAAAGTCACTGGGCTGAGCTACCTTGAGAACGTTATAATCTCACATTTGTCGACGTTCAATTGCATGCGATTGTCGACACACCATTTCGCGAAAATCGATAACTGCTCCTGGAGCGAAGCGGCATCTGATGGGACCTTCACTTTTGCGAATAGCTTCAGATCGTCAGCGAAGGACAGTCGAGGGCCCTGAAGCCAGAAGTTGGCATCGTTCAGGTAAACAAAAAAATCAGTGGCCCGAGGTGGATGCCGGAGTGAGCGGAAAACGAATTCGAGGAAACTCCGTCGATGTTCACTACTAAACGCCGATCAGTCAAGTAGGATTTAAACCATAGTAGTAGGGGGCCTAAAATGCCTAGCTTTTCAAGCTTCGCAACGGCGATCTCGTGATTCAGTTTGTCAAAGGCGGCGGAAAGGTCCGTGTAGATAACGTCCGTCTGAGACTGGTCGCAAAGCTGTTCATTACGTAAGATGTAAGCGTCAGGAGATTCGTGGCCGTGGATTACTTAGGGATGAAACCGTGCTGTTCGTTTGCGATGTACTGCTTAAAGAACGAGAAAGTGGGCTCGAACACGCTGAGCTCAAAAAGCTTCGGGATAGAGCAAAGCGCTGAGATTTCTCGATAGTTATTAACGTTTCTTCTGTTCCCTTTCTTATGTACTGGAAACATGTATGCCGATTTCCAGATCGAGGGGAAAACACCCGAACTGATGGATTTAGTGAAGAGATTACTCATTGGAGCAGCTAGACTACTGATACAGTTTTTCAGGAAAAAGGACGGTATGCCATCTGGCCCAGCGGATTTGGAAGACCTGAGCTTCGAGGCGGCTAATGTAACCGTGCTAACGTCGATGGAAATGTTAGTCAATGTACGACCGAGAAAAGGAACACGTGCCGTAGCAGAAGTAATTTCGTTCGTCGTTAACCTTTCGTCTACAAACACGCTAGAGAATTTCCGCGAAAATAGTTGGCAGATCTGTTCGACACTATTCGCTGTATCACCGTCTAAGAACAACGATCTGCTGGAGTTACGTCGTGAGCTTTCTGAGCTCGATTCTGGTAAGTCAACTGGATCGGATAGACTTCCAGCCAAGTTGGCTAAAGAATTCAAGGATGAACCCGTTGAACCACTTTCTTTTCTTTTCAACTTATCGTTGTCATCAGGTCATTTTCCACCTCTTTGGAAAATCTCTCATATAACTCCTATTCATAAAACAGGATCTCGTTCAAACGCGGAGAACTACAGGAGTGTGGCGATTCAATCCGCTGTTTTCAAGTTATTCGAACGATTAGTCTACTCACATCATTACGAACGCATTCGAGAGCGCGTTTCAACTGCACAACACGGATTCTTGAAAGGAAAATCGGTTGTGACGATTTTTTGTGAATTCTCCTCTATGGTCTTACTTACCTTACCAAACAGTCCCAAGCCGTGGTGTGGCCTCTGCTGTACGTAAGGGTCGTCTCTATTCCACTAGGTCCATGGCTGCAGTTCGCCAGCTCTGCAGTCTGCCTAGGGTCTGCAGGCCATCTTCCACCTGATCGATCTACCTTGCCCGCTGAGCACCTCTCCGCCTCGTCCCTGACGGATTGGATTCAAGAACTATCTTTATTGGGCTGTCGTCTGACATCTTTACCCACCGCAATCTGCCAATCCTAGCGGTGTGGACGATAGATGGCTCCCCAAGCAGCTCCTGCAGTTCGTGGTTCATTCGCCTTCTCCACACTCCGTTCTCCATCTGCAGTCCACCAAAGATGGTACGCAACACGTTCCGCTCGAAGATCGCAAGGGCACGTTGGTCCTCCACAAGCATGGTCCATGTCTCATGCCCGTAGAGGACTACCGTCTGATCAGCGTCTTGTAGATGGTTAACTTGGTGCGGCGACTAATTCTACTCGAGCCGAGCGTCTTCCGGAGACCAAAATATGCACGTCAAGCTTAGGAAAAAGATCGATGACAGCAGGTTTTCAACTGATTCGACTGTCATAGCATTGCACAGCTCTCCCTGCTCCCCGTATATTCGATACATAACCCGACAGTAACTGTTTACAGCACACACATGTAATGCCAAAGGGGCTGTTATTTTTTATCTTCTTATGTCTGTTGGTTCTTCCAAGCTGTTTCAAATGACAGCCTATAATCTTTGGCATGCTTCGGCACGAATCCTAGCAAGATGTCAGGTGATTATGATTCACGACAGTAAGGCCGATTCTATAATGAAAAGGGAGATCGTGCGAAGCACGTTTTTTCTAAAGTGGGGAATAAAATCAACAATGGAAACACATATGAAACGGTTTGCTTTGTATTCAATATGCCACCGGCCTATGAAAAAGGAGAAACGAAAAAGAACGAGTCGATGACAGCCGCAGCCCATCAGCTTCAACAGCGCAAACCAAGCCAACAGGACATCCTCAAAATGAGCAAACTGGGCTATCATGTCCCAACGTTGCCTTGTGTAAGCTGTAGCTGTATGTGAGCTCTCATGAAAAGCTTATTCATAAGGCTGTTAGAGTGAAAAGGGAGAAAAGTCGTCAGTATTGTGTCGCTCTCCAGTCTTTTTCCTAAGCCTGTGCACGATTTCCTGCCATAATGCGCCGTTGAATTTCTCTGCTGGTACCGTTGGCGGCAGTTACCAGTGAGCCCAGATACACGAACTCATCGAACACCTCGTTTTTATCACCACCAACTTGAACTCGAGCTGGGAGGTAAAGGAGGTCCTCTATGGTCACAGATTATATATCTAGAGGGCATCAAGTCGACTGTGTATATACGTACATGAGCAAGGCAGTTATTGATTGATATACGGCACTATTTCATCCGAGATGCAGTTGATCAGGGAGTTGCCAAGCTGAATAATATAAGCATCGAAAAACAAATGGGATTGAACACATCAGCTTAAGGGGGTGGGTTGGCGTGTACTTAATAAGCTGTTGTACATCTGTTACATTGAATATGTGTCATCGCAAAACCTAAATGTTATTACCGATTCGAATACTCTCTCACTTTATAATATACGTTCCTTAAAGCATGTCGCTTTATTTTACCGCTGCGCATTACTGTATAGTAACGCAAACTCAAACTCGCCCCCTCCATCTATACATAACGTAATTTGTGTACAACGCCTAACAAACGAGGCTCGATAAAGAAGATTAGCACATATGCGTGGAAGGAAGGTGAAAGGTATTAAAATCCGTCATCCTTTTGATATTTTGCCTGAGCAAGAAGCTGGTGAAATGGAAGTTATTAATAATGAAACTATACAAAATATAAAATCTTTAAAAAAGGAGAAAGTTCCACCTATCGTGGTAAATATTTCTTCTGAATTTAATATATTCAAAAAGGAACTTTCAACATTTGTTTCTGACGTTAAAGTTACCTATCAAATTGGCCGTAGAGGTGAATGTCGCTTATTAGCCGACTCAGTAAAGGGTCGTGATCGTCTTGTTCAGTATTTAACTGAAAAGATGTACAAATTTTTTACATATGAAACCAAGAACGCCAAGCCGTTCAAGGTTGTCTTGAAAGGTCTCACCAACGATCAAACCGTTGATGAGATCAAACTTACTTTAACAGAATTACTTGGCATAGCCCCTACCCAAGTAACTCTAATGAAACAAAAATCACGAGGCGAAAAGAGTCAGAGAACTGGAATTTCCCTTGTTAATTATTTAATTCATTTTAACCGCAATGAGGTTAACAACTTAGAATTTTTTGAAAAAGCACATGCTTTGTATAATGTGCGTGTAAATTGGGAAATTTATAGGAAGTATGGCGGAGGTGAAAAGCATATCACCCAATGCCGTACTTGCCAACGTTATGGCCATGGTTCCAAATTCTGTAACATGGACCAAAAATGTCTTTATTGTGGAGACTCTTCTCACAAAAAGGACACATGTCCTGTGAAAGAGAGTAAAAATTTTCGCTGTGTGAATTGTAACGGCAACCGTATGTCAAATTTTTATCAATGCCCCGTTTAGCAATTGTTAAGGCAAGGCAAGGTGAACAAAATTCAATTTCTCAATTAAAACCAACTTCAAAACAAAATTCTCCAAGCATACCAGTGACGCATAGTTTACCTACTCCTTTGCATACCCGTTTAACTTATGCACAGGTTACAGGTAGTTCGAACATTATACCGCCTAGTGTTGGTAGTTCGAAAATGACCGTTAATATGGGTAAGCAAAACACGCTAGAAAATAATTGTACACCTATTACTCCAGCTAATATTGCTGCCGAAAATATTTTTTCTAATTTCAACTGCCTGGGGCCTATTACGGCAGGTAAACTTTGTTTTTTGCAACAGGCAATGTTCGATCTTATGAACGCCATGTTGCAGGCAAAATCAATGTTTGAAGCCATTCAAATAAGCACAAATTTTACTATTAAAATTGTTTCTAATTTAAAATTTAGCAATGATTTTAAATAAAACAATTAAAATATTAAATTGGAATGCTCGCTCATTGAAGGCCAATGAGAATGAGCTTTTTAATTTTTTAACAGTAAATAATGTGCATATTGCAATTATTACTGAAACATTTTTGAAACCTAACATGAAATTAAAATATGATCCTAATTACGTGGTTCATAGATATGATAGGATTCAGGGTTCCGGCGGTGGAGTTGCAATTGTTATTCATCGCCGAATCAAACATCGTGCTCTTCCCCATCTTGAGACGAAAGTTATTGAAACTTTGGGAATTGAAGTTCAAACTGAACTTGGGATTTTATTTATTGCCGCAGCATATTTACCATTTCAATGCACACGCGAGCTCAAAAATTATTTTAAAGGTGATTTACAAAAACTCACCAGAAATCGTTCGAAATTTTTCATATTCGGCGATTTTAACGCTAAACATCGTTCATGGAATAATTCTCAAAGTAATTCCAATGGCAAAATTTTATTCAATGATTGTTCTTCAGGATACTATTCTATTTTGTCTCCGAATAGTCCGACATGCTTTTCTTCTGTAAGAAACCCTTCAACAATTGATTTGGTGCTAACAGATCAAAGTCATGTATGTAGTGATTTGATCACACATGCTGACTTTGATTCTGACCATCTTCCAATAACTTTTTCTTTATCACATGAATCAGTTTTAAACCCTATGAGCTCTGTTTTTAATTATAACAAGGCTAATTGGGAAAGATACAAAACTCATATTGAGAGAAATTTCAATAATGAGCTTGATTTGAAAAACGAAGTGAATATTGATTCCGCTTTGGAAGCATTAAAATGTGCAATTGTTGATGCCAGGAATTATTCTGTTCCAAAGGCTCAAGTGAAATTTGATTCACCAATAATTGACGAAAATCTTCAACTTCTAATTCGTTTGAAAAATGTCCGCAGACGTCAATATCAACGTTCTCGTGACCCTGTTTTTAAAACTATTTATAAAGATTTACAGAAAGAGATTAAACATAGATTTACTCTTCTGAGAAATCAAAATTTTGAGACTAAAGTTGAAAAATTGAAACCATTTTGGAAGCTGTCGAAGATTCTTAAGAAACCTTCAAAGCCTATTCCAGTTTTAAAAGATGGTGAACGTTTTCTTGTATCCAATGAACAAAAGGCTCAAAGACTTGCTCAGCAGTTTGAGAGTGTTCATAACTCAAATTTGAATTTTGTGAGTCACACGTCAATTTGATTTAATTTCTTCCCAAAATTTTTTACCTGCAGAAATAATTGAAACTAACTTGAATGAGATTAAATCAATTATTAAAAATTTCAAAAATATGAAAGCACCTGGTGACGATGGAATCTTTAATATACTAATCAAACATCTCCCTGAGAGCACAATGGAATTTTTAGTGAACATTTTCAATTGCTGCTTCAAAATTTCATATTTTCCCAAATTATGGAAAAATGCAAAAATTACTCCCATTTTAAAACCGAATAAGAACCCAGCTGAAGTTTCAAGTTATCGACCAATCAGTTTGCTTTCTTCAATAAGTAAACTGTTTGGAAGAATTATTCTTAACAGAATGATGTCACACATCAACGAAAATTCAATTTTTGCAAATCAACAGTTTGGATTTCGCCATGGGCATTCCACAACTCATCAATTGCTCAGAGTTACTAATATGATACGAGCTAACAAATCTGAAGGTTATTCCACTGGAGCTGCTCTTTTAGACAGAGAAAAAGCATTCGACAGTGTTTGGCATAAAGGTTTGATTGCGAAATTGCAAACTTTTAATTTTCCAATTTTCCTAATCAAAATTTTAAAAAATTATCTTACTGATCGAACTCTGCAGGTTGTCTATCAGAATTCAAAATCTGATAGATTTCCTGTCAGAGCAGGTGTACCTCAAGGTTCAGTCTTGGGTCCAGTCCTGTACAACATATTCACTTCAGATCTTCCTGATTTGCCTCCAGGATGCACAAAGTCATTGTTCTGCGATGACACAAGCATTTCCGTAAAAGGAAAAAGTCTTCGTGTCATATGCAGTCGATTGCAGAAAAGTTTAGATATTTTTTCTTCCTACTTGCAAAAGTGGAAAATCTCTCCCAATGCTTCTAAAACACAAATGATAATTTTTCCGCATAAGCCTAGGGTTTCTTTCCTCAAGCCAAACAATAATCACGTTGTCAAGATGAATGGGGTTATTTTAAGTTGGTCCGACAAGGTTAAGTACTTGGGACTAATTTATGATAAAAAACTTATTTTCAAAGAGCACATTGAGAGTATACAAGCCAAGTGCATCAAATATACGAGATGTTTATATCCTCTCATTAACAGGAATTCTAAACTTTGTTTGAAGAACAATCTTTTGATATACAAACAAATTTTTAGACCAGCAATGCTTTATGCTGTACCGATCTGGTCAAGTTGCTATTCAACAAGGAAGAAAACGCTCCAAAGGATTCAGAATAAAATTCTGAAAATGATTTTGAAGCGTCCTCCTTGGTTTGGTACACTCGAATTACATAGACTTACTGGTGTTGAACCATTAGAAGCTATGTCAAATAAAATTATTAACAATTTCCGACAAAAATCGTTGCAATCCTCAATTGCTACGATAAGCTCTCTTTATAGCTAATAAGTTAGCAATTAAGTTAGTTGTAAGTTTACATCCAATTTTCTGACAAGTAGGTTGAAATCCCTACGAATGATAAGTCCTAATTGCGAAAGCAAACAAATCCTAACAATTACAATTACAAATTTCTAACAGTGTTGAGAAGTCACCATTTGTGATTGGACACACATACTCATTATTTACTAATATTTATCATAAATACTTAAGCTACTAACAATTCCCCCCTTAAAAAAAAAAAAAAAAAAAAAATCCGTCACTAACCTCGGTGACTAAAGCACCTTTTTTTCGTACCAGTCGTTAGAGATAGTAGCAATCGTTGCTACTCTTTATTCCCTAACCGACCGTAAGGACTTAACCGGCGCCGTTATCGATCTATACAAAAAGCAGAAGCTACTGCACTGCACTGTACATTGAACATTAATCCCAAAAAGCCATCTGACGTGGTACTTTGTGCAATTTCACTAGCCCTGCTCCATCACGGAGGATAAACTACGTAGTTGGGGCTGCTCTTTATAGTCAGGAAGCTGTTCACGTGGCATTGGGCTGGAATGTCTGGACTCGAAATGTGTCGATACACGATTCACACATACACTCTAAACTATGCATAAGCTTTGATGGAGTGAAGAAAAAAAATGAATAGCATTTAATAGCGAAAGTATTTTTTACTGTTAGTAGTTTAGGTATTTATGATAAATATTAGTAAATAATGAGTTTGTGTGGCCAATCACAAATGGTGACTTCTCAACACTGTTAGAAATTTGTAATTTTAATTATTAGGATTTGTTTGTTTCACAATTAAGACTGATCATTCGTAGGGATTTAAACCTACTTGTCAAATAAAGGAAATAAACTGACAACTATCTTAATTACTAACTTATTGACTATAAAGAGAGCTTATCGTAGCAATTGAGGATTGTAACGATTTTCGTCGAAAATTGGAAATAATTTTATTTAACATAGCTTCTAATGGTTCAACACCAGTTAGTCTATGTAATTCGAGTGTACCAAACCAAGGAGGACGTTTCGAAATCATTTTCAGAATTTTATTCTGAGTCCTATGGAGCGTTTTCTTCCTTGTTGAACAGCAACTTGACCAGACCGGTACAGCATAAAGCATTGCTGGTCTAAAAATTTGTTTGTAAATCAAAAGTTTGTTCTTTAAACAAAGTTTAGAATTCCTGTTAAAGCGAGGATATCTAAATGAAGAAAAAAATGCGAGGATATAAACATCTCGTATCTTTGGTGCACTTTGCTTGAATACTCTCAATGTGCTCTTTGAAAATAAGTTTTTTATCGTAAATTAGTCCCAAGTACTTAACCTTGTCAGACCAACTTAAAATAACCCCATTTATCTTGACAACGTGATTATTGCTTGGCTTGAGGAAGGAAGCCCTAATGGTATCATTATATTTTTTATAGGAGAAAAACGCTGTTAAAAATTAATGATGCAGATACCAGTCTTAAAACTTGATTGTATTATCTCATGACAATCACTGTCGTCAACAAATCGATTTGTTGCATGTTATTTCTTTCTTGCGAAAGTTTTAATACCTAAACTAGTTAATTTTATTGAAAACCTGTGTTTTATTATATTATTATTTTAATGAGTTTTAGCTTTCTTGCTTTGCAAAGACAATTTTGCTTGCGTGTTGTTCTTGTGGTATTAACTTAGACGAAATAGGCGATACTTTACATTAGGGGGATTCATGTCGAGCTCGTAAACAAATACCCAGCCGTAAAAATACTCACCTCCATTGACGAGTAATGGAAGATACACAGTTTACGGCTCGGTATTCGTATACGAGCTCGATGTGAAGACCCCTATTCAATTTATCTAACAAAGGACTAATGAATCAAGCGCTTTGGTCTCTCGGATGTAGGGAAGCTTAGTTTGCACGTTTGAAAATGAATAAATATTCTTGATCATATCTATAAACGTACTGAATCAGTCAAAGTTATACATACCATGATCATGCCATATCGACCAATAAAATTTTTTAATTAACTGAATTGGTTTACAACCAAGTGCAAACATAATCAGTCTAAGAGCTGACCAGCTCAAATTGGTGACCAAATCGGGAAAGAATTAATACTCATTTATATCTGATCTGATATTAATTACACAAATTTGAAAATGTACCATTGCCATTTGATCACTATCTAAATAGCCGAGAAAAATATTTCTTCCCAATTTAACCTTTTTTTACCAACCCTTTTTTGTGCATATAACAATAGATTAGAATAACCAACAAGTAGAATTGATCACACACCCAAATGTTGAAATTTGACATCATTAATTAAGATTTTGAAATGAGATTTTGCAGTTTTTTTTTGTGTTATGTAGAATATTCAGGCAGAAGGAGACATCAACCAAAACATTGACTATCACCGAATAACACCGATTTCTATATTTTTGCACATTTTGTTCTTACTGCGCACATAAACGGAACCCTCACCTGGCATGGCGGCTCAGCTGGCCAGTAATGGCGTCCCGCTTGAGTACGAACGGCAATCGGTTGGAAACTACGATCAGACTGCTCTTGGTGTTGGCCTCCTGAGGGCTGGTAATGGTAATCTCACAACTGGCCGACATTTTTTACACTAATTCAAAAGCACGTGTAAATAATATTCGATTCACTTTTTTTTTGTTTTTTGTTTGTCTCTCACAATCACCGACCGTTCGGCATATTTTAGGGTGCAAAATTTTTCTCTGATCTTCGACTGCACTGCTTGACCGAGATCCCGTCCGAGGGAAACAATTGGACACTTCCCGACCGAGAGGATGCTGCTGCTGCCTCTGAAGTGGCTGAGATTCAACTGACTTCCGACAGTGTGTACCGACAGCTGATAAAGGACTCATCCAACAACAGATTGACTGTGTCCGAGGCCAAGCCTGAGTCCGAGGTGTTATTGTTTTGTTCTATCGTCTTCAGAAAATCCATCTGTATTAGACGTTCGAAGCCCCGGCTGATTACGTTGCTCTGGCCTGTCGTGTGTGTGTGATCGGACGCTATCATCAACCGTCCGGCCGACCGTTGCTGCAGGCTATCTCGCTCCGGTTCACAACTTTTAATAGCTGATCCATTCGGTAACAATCAACAGGCTCTCTGTGTGTTCTCACGAGAGCCTTTCGATAGAACATTGTTTACCGAATACAATCTTGAGTTATTGGTAATCGTTAAAGCGAGGGTCGGCGGTTGTATTGTTGGTTCTATTGATATTGTCAATTGGGCAGAATCGAAACTGCGATGTCCTACAATGGGAAAACAAAGTTCAAATAGTTAAACCAGGACGCTGGGTTTTAAATTATGAGCAATGATTACCGCAATTATAAGTCATAACTCTCAGGTCATAACTATCATGGATGTCTGTCGTTACCTGTACAGGGGCTATTCCCACGTTTGACATCCAGAGTATCAACTTGAAGCATCCTCTTACGTGATACTGAACGCACGTAGATGGGAAAATTTTCTAAAAGACAATGGGTCACCGTCGCGACACACGGCACGCGAAAGGTTATCGGAGGTAAATTTTTCCCTGACTACTACTGGGCTGGGCTTATCTAAGTGCGACTGAGCCAAAATTATTCTCCCTCCTCGTGGTTCTTCGCCTGGCCAGGTCAATAATTTGGCAGCTCAAATCATCTAGTGTATAATCCGAAAAAGCAGTAGCAAGGCTAAAAAAGTGGAACAAAATTGATAACAAGCCCTACGAGTTGAAAATAATCAAGAGCATTCTCAGTCGGTTGACGGAGTGCGAATAAATCTGGAGAATTTTGTTGATTTTTTATTGTTTCAAAATCTTAATAGTAAAATAATAAGAAAACCGTCGATAACATTCGTTGCTAACGACTTGATTAATGTGGTAATCTGGAAACAACTAGAGAAGGTCAATACGAAACCACTTTCTACGAACAGAATCCGGAATGCTGCCTCTTTGTTCAGGAAAAATCACTGCTAGAGACTCAATACAAACGCGGAATCAATCTTTGAACCCACAGAGAGATGCGGACCGTAAAGATGACAAGTGGATCAGCTTAACGGTTGGCTGTGAATATTTGCACTCTGCATGCATGACCGACGCGCCACTGCTGTGCACTGATAAGGAAGCAGATGCTGTTTTCTACCGCTTCCTGGACCAAACGTAAGAAGAAGAACCTGAACAATGTGCACACTTGCATTCCGTTTCAACAATGATGAGCCATTTTACGCTTACCTTTGATCGCCTTTTGGCGATTAAACGCCGACAATACGAAACACGGAATTGGAGAGTGTGTTCAATAAAGACGCAATAGTTTTAAATTTACTATGATTGTCATCTGTTTTTGTTTAAAAAGTTTCGAGCGCCTGTCTGGCGTGCCACGTGTCTCTGTGGGGCAATAAAGGATTCTTTACGAATCATCATCTATCGATTCTACAACGCAACCAGTGTGGACACACAAACAAATTTAATTGCCAACGGTAATCCATCTTGATTGTTGCAAGACCGTAACGTTCCGTATGCGAGCGGGTCGCGCCGTAAAGTCAGCCGCCGCTCATTGTATAATCAAACAAAACAATCACGACACACTCTGGCTTATCAGACGGGGCTGGGAGTTAGCTTTCATGATAACTTAAAGCTGCTGGCCATCATCGCCATTGCGAGGCGAAATTTACGAACGATCGTACTGTATTAGTACGCGATGAAGAATATGGCCAGAGGTTCTCCCATTTTCAATTTACAGTGATGCAACTTAGCTTCAGAACTCTGATTATTGTGTAAGCTATTATTTATGATCAGACGCATCATGACTGTGCACCAATTATTGTCGCTTATTGATTTCGGTTCAAAAAACAATTCGTATAATGCTTCAGTTTTGACGTAGAAATTGTTCTTACGGCAACATAGGAGTGCAAATTAAAAAACGAAAACATCGAAAGTGTCACGAAAATTGTCTACTTTCAAATGCTTAAAACTCAATCATTTTCCAATGGAGCTCCTTCATTCTTACAGCATTCGATTGGATCAGGCGAAATTATTAATCTCAGTCTAAATCTATCATAGAACAGTCGACACTTATTTTTACAAATGATTTGTTGTTGTTGTTGTTGTTATTTAGTTCACTGGAGTGCACAACGATACGTCCACCATAGACATTACTTTCAGTAGTCACGCATAAAAGCCAGAATGCACAAACTTTTCCTTTTTTCAGATCGTTCATCATACATTATTTTATGTTTGAATGTTGAACATGATAGTTGACCTTAAATACTGAAAAAAAAATCTACACTGTGTACTAAGAACCCTGGACGTTGCAATCCGCGGCGAGTAAATCTTCCACGGGCACCAAACCCAAGCGGAAGAAATTAGAGCTGGAAGCGGAGTTGTTGCGAAATAATATCTTCAGTAAGCTGACGAGAAAACCTAATGCCACCAAGGGCTAACCGACTTCTCACCGGAAAACTCCGGTCTGGGAAGAAGAAGCAGCCTCTTTTGGTGGTTAAGAACATCGGCTTCGCAGGCCTCGTCGACGAAATGGAGCACTGCGATGCCCGAGCGGAATTCGACAGAGTAAAAGTCTATCTGGAGAAATCCACACATCTACACACACGACAAACCAACTGTACACCCCTAACGAGTCGTACTCCATGGCCTCCCTTTGTTTGACCCAACCAGCATCGTGGATTGGTTGAAGAAAGGATTCAACATCACTGTCCAAGCTGCACACATCATTCGGTGTAAGGTTGAGTGTGCCGATCTGGACGAGGCGTTTGATCTGGTAAACTTGGCGAAGGGGTACATCAACCTTAAGGGGTAATATCCACCAAAAATTTTTTTTTCTTGTCAATTTTTTTTATTGCTGAAACTATCCTAGAATCAAAATAGACATCGCCCAAGTACTGATCTAAACTCTAAATTCGTTTAAAATTTTTACCGAACAACTTTTATGCTTCAAAATAACTTTTTTCGTTTATTCTGGCGATGCTCGTTTCTCTTTTTATTTCGAGGCTTTGTTAGCTAGCAGAAATTACCTTTGATCGTTATCGTGTTTTAAATTTGAAGTAAAGAGGTCGCTGCATCAAGTTTCGACCGTTATAGCGTCTCTACAGCACGTGTTTCCTCACAATTTCCCTTTGATTAGTCGATCAGCCGTTCTCGTTGTGTACGTTCTTCGGGTGAGTTTTTCTATACTTTCTAACAGTGAGTTATATTCAAAAGTACTCAAATATGAGTGACAAGTTTGAGTTTTGCGTGGGATCGGACGCCAACCGCGTCAAAGTCACTGAGCATCGCATGTCTGATATCGCGAAAGAGGCTAGGCGCAGCCATACATCAGATAACAAAAAGGAAGTAGAAGAAAATAAAGCCCAGGAAGGACAACTTTACGACGCAGGGATAGCTGACTGAAGGTAAAAAAATTATTAGGGGCTTTAATATTGCGATTCTTAAGATTTATAGCATTTTGAAACTTTAAACGCGTTTTGCTCAAAACCATGTTTTCAAAATCGGCGAGCAGTAGAACTGAAAAAGTTTACGTCCGATTGACTTGAAATTTTAACTGTAGCTTCTTTATTAGATTATCTAGTGAAGTACACACGATTTTTGCGATTGATTAACAAATACCTGGCAACACTTCAATCACGGAAAAATTTCTCGCGAGTGATAATTAAAGGGAAACAAAGTGTCACGGTACGCGAATAAAAAGAAATTTGAGTGATTAGTGTTGTGTCTTGCCTCGAAAAAGAATTGTTTGCGGCGCCCTTTCCCAAACAAAGAACAATCAAGCGGCTGATAGCTTACGGGCGGTGCTTGTGTGTGAGTGACGTTGGCAAGTGGTATAGAAAAAGTGAAACATTACGTGGTTGTAAAATCGTCACAGGTCTGAGCATCTAAGCTCATCGTGTGCAAGTTACATTTTTAAAGGTATGTGGAATAATGTGAGTTGCATGTGATAATAATATTAAAAATATGCTTGGCTATATGTCTGCACTGGGCATTGTTTTTAATAGCTTACGGACATAAATGCTCGTTTCCCCTGCCTGCCAACGGAATCTCACATACAAACTCCGATCATACTGGGCATACACATATTGAGCGATACTAAAAATCGATATATGTGAATCGATATTTAGGTTTTGATATTTAATCGATAACCTTTAATCGTTTTACAGATTCGCGTTGACGGTGTTGCTGATATTTATTTGGTTTTTGCATGCAAAAAAGAAGGAAGGAAATATTTTTGCTTTTGTCATCACGCACATTTTGACAATTACATATGAGTGTTCACGTAGGTGCGAACAGCCTTCAAAATCTCTTTCAACGCGAATAACCCGAATAACGAAAGTTCGATGTGTCGCAATCAATTCAATGTGTGCCACTTTAAATATTTTTGGTTTCTGTCTATTCCAGTGCTACCAGAATGACTGAAAATATGGAGATCGGAAACGAAGTTGACCAACTCCAAAGCCGTTCGCTAGAAGACGTTGCATCATGCTCGTCTTCGATATTGAACTCACCGGAGGTCAATGTCGTTGATTCGGAAACCTTTTCCGATGGTGTATCTACTGCTGTGGAGGATACAGCGATGGAAAGCCATGAAGAGTCGGCGCAAGTCCAAGGGGCTCTTCATGGCAAGAAATTTCCCAGAAGACTGTGTGGCTCGGAAAGGAAGCGGTTCAAGAAGTTGCTTGAAGATGGGCACGATAGAGACGAGGCCCGTTTTCTCGCAATTAACCCTTCGAAAACGAGCCGAAATCAGACAGTCAAGAGACCGAGACAGATCGACTCCTCTAATTGCAGTGAAAGCAATCCTCTTCCAAAAAGGAAGGAGTCAGTGAATAGGCGGATGGAGGTGATCAGAGGTAATACCCCTGGGACTGCAAATAGCCTGGTCGATAAACCTAAAGCGCCTCCTACCTACACTGAAGTCCTTAGCCAGTTCAAGGTTGGACTGATGCCTAAGGACTATCCGATGTCTCGGCTCTCGACTACCATGATGGAACTAGTAGAAGAGTCCATCCTGGCTATAGTCGTTGATAAGAGAAAGGAACAGCTCAAGCCCAAATTCACCAACTGCAGGTTTAGGTCCGGGTTTATGGTAATAGAGTGCCAGAACCAGGAAACTGCAGACTGGCTGAAAGGAATTGTTCCGAGTATCAAGCCATGGGAAACAGCTGATCTGATGGTTGTTGATAGTGAATCTATCCCGAGACCAGAAATTTTAGCTGTCTTCTTTCCCAAAAGTGAGAAAAACGACAATTGAACCATATTGGCTCTGGTTGAAGGCCATAACGACATTGCCACTGATTCTTGGAGGGTGTTAAAGCGCAAGCCCATCAAGAATCATGTGCAGCTTATCCTGTCAGTAGACGAAGCGTCAGCGAAAAAAATCGCTGATTGGAACTACAAACTGAATCCCAGGGGGGTACAGGAGTTTATAGCACACTGCAAGAGGCAAAATAAGCAGTTTATCGTTGGGTGTGATGCAAACGCCCATCACACAATATGGGGAAGCACAGATATAAACAAAAGAGGTGAGTGCCTTTTTGAATATATACTAACAAATAATATTGATATATGCAATCGAGGTAATAATCCAACTTTTGTAAATGCAATTCGACAAGAAGTGCTCGACCTAACCTTATCGAGCGCATGTATCTGATGAGATTTCTCTATCGGATCACAAGCAAATTTTGTTTGACTATAACGCAGGGGACTTAGTAACGGAAGTTTATAGAAACCCTAGAAAAACCAACTGGGAGCTTTTACATTCAAAAATAGTTCGTGATGAATCTACCTTTGAAGGGCAAATCCAGACAATAAAAGAACTGGAGGATTCATCACAAAAATTTACGAATAAAATCATAGCCCTTTATAACCAAAGCTGTCCAACCAAGACGCGCGTATCCAACAAAGACGCGCCTTGGTGGAACAAAAATCTAGAAAAACTGAGGAAGTTAACTAGAAGGTTGTTCAACAGAGCCAAGTTAACCTCAAATTGGGATGCTTGTAGAGAGTCCCTTACGCAATACAATAAAGAAATTAGGAAATCACGCAGGAGGGGATGGAGATTAATGTGTGAACAAATTGAAAGCACCCCTGAGGCTGCAAGAGTACACAAAGCCCTTTCCAAAGATCACACGTATGGCTTGGGCAGAATAAAGAAGAACGACGGTACTTTTACTACCGATTCTCTTGAAACACTCAATGTTATGATGGAGAAACATTTCCCAGGATCACGATCCATTCTAGAAGAAGAAACGCAGGACTCAAATGCGCCATGTGCTGGTTCGACTATCGCTAGGACAATGCGCATTACATAGCCTGCGATATCTTCACAGAATCGAAAGTGGAATGGGCAATCAACTCATTCGAGCCCTATAAGTCCCCGGGATTGGATGGATTATTACCAATAATGCTTCAACGGTGTGGAAGGGTAATAATTCCATTCATAATCGAGATATTTAGGGCAAGCCTGACACTTAATTACATACCCACCAACTGGAGAAAAACGAGAGTGATCTTCATACCAAAGGCTGGTAAGCGCGACAAAACACTTCCAAAAGCCTTCAGACCAATAAGTCTAACCTCCATTATGTTAAAAATTATGGAAAAACTAATTGACTATCACATTAAATCAACGTACCTAAAAACCTCTCCGCTGAGTAGGTATCAGTTTGCATATCGAAGCAACATGTCAACAGTGGATGCAATACATATGCTAACGACAAAAATAGCGAAATCTATAGATACAAAAGAAATCGCACTCGCTGCGTTCTAAGACATAGAGGGAGCTTTTGATAATGTATCCCATCACTCAATGTTGAACGCAATGGGACACCATGGGTTTGATACATATACCTCAAAATGGATTGAAACCATGCTGAATAGTCGTGAGATAACTGCAGTATTGGGTAATACTACCCTTACAAGGAACACAACAAAGGGATGCCCGCAAGGTGGAGTTCTATCGCCTTTGCTGTGGTCATTGGTTGTAGACCAGCTACTTAGAAACCTAACTGAGCTAGGTTTCGAAGTTGTCGGATTCGCCGATGATGTTGTGATTCTTCTGAGGGGAAAATTCGACAGTACAGTATCGGAGAGAATGCAGTTAGCTCTAAACTATACTTTAGAATGGTGCAGACAAGAGGGGCTGACCATTAACCCCTCTAAAACAACCATTATTCCCTTCACCCGGAAAAGAAGGTACAACTTGGAGAGCCTGAAGCTGGGCGAGACTACACTGCAGCTTTTCACTGAGACTAAACATCTTGGAGTAGTTTTAGATCAGAAACTCAGCTGGAATGCACATATTGAATATGTCATCGGTAAAGCTACGAGTGCCCTCTGGGCATGTAGCAAAGCTATTGGCAGAACATGGGGTCTAAGGCCAAGTATGATCTATTGGTTGTACCAGGCAATAATAAGACCAAGAATAACGTATGCCTCGCTAGTGTGGTGGCCTAAAACAAAAGAAAGGTCAACGCAGAACAAGCTTGGCAAGTTGCAAAGGCTAATTTGTAATGCAATTACAGGAGTAATGAAAAGTGCTCCGTCGAAAGCCTTAGATGCAATTCTGCATCTATTACCACTCCACCAGGTAGTACAACTAGAGGCGGAAAAAAGTGCATTGAGACTAACACGCCTTAAAAAAGTACCTGATGGAGATCAGACAGGCCAGCTGGCAATCCTCAAACATTTTCAGCTGAGCAAACATATACCAGGTATCGAAGATTGGATGAATACAGAAGCAAACTTCGAAATACCTTTCAAAATCATAGAGACCGAACGGGAAGTTTGGGAACAAGGTGGCCCGAATATCCGACAAGGCTCTGTCGTCTTTTACACAGATGGCTCAAAAATGAATGATTCAACCGGAGCAGGTATAAATGGTCCTGGGATAAGTATCTCGATACCAATGGGCCGTTGGCCTACAGTGTTCCAGGCCGAAATATTTGTAATTTATGAATGTGCACAAGTCTGTTTGGCTAGGAAATACAGGCATGCTAACATATGCATTTTTTCTGATAGCCAAGCAGCACTTAAAGCACTAAAAGCCTTCACATGTACCTCTAAGCTAGTATGGGAGTGCATCCTTTCACTGAAACAACTGTCAGAAAGGAACCAAGTATGGTTATACTGGGTTCCTGGTCACTGCGGAGTGGAAGGCAATGAAAAAGCCGATACGTTAGCTAGACAGGGGTCATGTACCGATTTCATTGGCCCAGAACCGTTCTGTGGGGTGTCATCAAGCGCCTTGAAAGCAGAATTGAAAACCTGGGAACATAGGACAATACAAGAGAACTGGAGATGCTCAGTAGGGCTACGCCAGTCTAAACGCTTGATAAAACCAAGCGTCAAGAAAAGCCAGCAATTGCTTAGTTTAAATAAAAAGGGACTAAGGACAATTACCGGACTGTTTACAGGACACTGTCCAAGTAAGCATCACCTGAAACAAATTGGTCAGTCAGATGACGAAATTTGTCGTTTCTGCGGGTTCGAATGTGAAACCGCAGAACATTTGCTCTGCCACTGCAGTGCACTAATACAGCGCAGAATAAGAGCCTTTGGAAAAGGAACTTTGGAGCCTTTTGTGGTCTGGTCTGCGAATCCTAATGAGGTAATACATTTCATACGAAATACAGTGCCTAATTGGGAGAAAGGGTGCGATAGGACAACGACGATCACTTCCATCAATAGTGATATGTCTGCCACGAGTACCTAGACTAAAGAAGAGGTATACCACAAAAGATCAAAATAATGGTCGCAGTGGTCCAAATCTTACAAAAAAAAAAACACCGGACCCAGGATAGAACGTTGCGGAACTACTGCGGTGATTGGGACGCACTTCTGATTACGTGTTGTAAACAAGAACTCGATTCTGGAAGTAATTTTCCAGAATCTTGTACAGCGACATCGGTACATGGGTGCCCTGCTGCGCAATGGAAACTATGCGCGTTGGTGCTGGAGTATCTTTCGATTTGGTGACTGTAGAGATAACAAAACGAGAATCATTCCATGAATTCTTCAGTTGGCAACCCGTAATTATAAAGAATGGAACAAGCTTTTACTCTGCGTCACTATTACTCAGAGAGGTGTTCTGTTAGGTAAATTTTTAAGCTGTTCTGCTCCCGAAGAAAACGGGAAAGGAGGCATTATTCGATTAATTATCGACTTTGTAAAAACTAAAACCAACCGTTTTTTAAGGACGACTACATATTAGATCGGTGAAAACAAGCGCTCATGTCGTTTTTTCGTGTTATTAATAATGTAGACAATGGCATCAAGCCAAGCATTCGAACGGATCGATTAGTATTTGTTTGTTTCTAATCAAACGCTTCTGAATGAAGTCGCAAAACAATTTGCTACGCAAATTCGCCAACTGTCTCAGTTTGATCGATCAATTTAATACTGCACCTTTTTTTCCTTCGTTTTCACGAACCCAAACGTTAAAACCCTTTGTACGCAAACGAAAAGTTTAACGAACCGAGCCACGAACATCAAACCAAGTCTTACACCAGCCACGACGCCAAGCCTTTATATGCGACGAGTGTGAAACGAAGACCTACCCGGTCGGTGGGGTTAAACCGCTTTCAGCCGGTTTGGGCAGTCAACCCGGAGAGCGGTTAATGACTTTTCCGGCAAACCCCCCCGAAGAAAAAGAAAAAGAAGAAGCGTGGCGGCACAAACGCACCCAGCCGGAATTCCCGCTGTGCGCGTGCTGTTTCACGTCGGCAATAAAAATCACGCCGAAAATCGATCAAACGTCGTGGGGGTTGGGCTTTGGTTTCTTTTGCTGACCGTAGGGAATATTTTTCTTTCGACAGAAATCTTGTGGTGGTTGAAAATTTTCAAATATTTTTTTTTTCTTTTATCAGGCTCTGGTAAACCATTTGAGTAAGTTGTGTTTGCTAGTAATAGTTATTATACTGTTTAATAAAATTATTTATATTCTCTCAATATGTATATATGCTCTTATTGATGCTTCTATAGCTCAACACCAGTTTATCGTTCGAAACATTATCTTTTTTTTTGTTGTTGTTGTTGTCTTCTGTTTGTTAAACTTCTCACAGTTGATTAAATATTTGGTGTGTTTTTCTGTGTGTTTCGTGTACTAAACAGAGTGAAATGGGTGTCGCCTCGAACTTGTCCCGCGCGCGCGTTACGCAATAGTTATGCTTCTGATTCAAGTCTACAGTATTGGTTTCCAACCGAAAATACGACAAAACGCGAACCTTTGGTTCCTCCATCTAATATGACAAAAATATACCTACATCCGTTTTTAAAGACTCTGGATTTGATTCTGTGCTCCCTTCATTTTGTTTGCTTCCACTGGTTGTTTCTCTACTTTGGTGATTATTTAACACTTTCCTTTGGGGAAAAGTTTTGGGGATCTTAAAATAATCTACGCTTCTTCTTTTTTTTTGGTTTGATTCGGCACATTCCGTGCTTGGTTTGCTACTGGTCGTAAATGGCTATGCCATTTTGCTACAAGAAAGAAGGATTTGAATGCTGACGTTTTTAATTCATCTGTTAAATTAATTCCCGCAGATTGTTCGATACAGTGGTAAAATATCTCATTCGTACGTACGTGAAGGCC
Source organism: Wyeomyia smithii (assembly GCF_029784165.1). Lineage (NCBI taxonomy): Eukaryota > Metazoa > Arthropoda > Insecta > Diptera > Culicidae > Wyeomyia > Wyeomyia smithii. Next base: position 3,021,993 of record NC_073696.1, read on the forward strand.
GATGGTAGTATGAGGAAAAGCATATATAACAAGTCAGACAACATTGCGGCTTTGATCGATAAAACTCTACCTTTTGAGGTTGATGGGGGAGAGGGGTCTTTTTTTCTTTTGATGACTGTTTGCTTTTTATGGCATGTTTATTCTTTTGTGGTGCGATGAACATTTTCTGATGAATTCCAACACAAAAAAACAATCAAATCGTTCTAGCAATATGTACAGAATACGTGGCTTATAGAAACTATTTTTGGGATAAATGATAAATGAAGCTGAGATCATTCCGTGGTTTTTGCTCTACACTGAATCGTTCGAGAAAGCTGTTTTTCCTACGCCAGCTCAATCTTCGTCTGACATAGAAAAACGGTGCTACTTATCATCGTCAGGACAAAAAAGAAAACTTCGGCCTCCCGTGGCTCGATTTTTCTCCTAGCAGTAGATCCACACCAGACCAGCATAAAATGGTGCATATGGGAGTCTTCCTTTGATTAATGACATCAAACTGTTAAAAATGGAGGGGATGAAACTGAGGCGCGATGAGACATGGGACTGGGGATTAGTTAGTTCGGGACCGTTATTTCTTCCGGAAGCGTTGGCCACACTCGAGTCAATAGTACAACCGGTCTCGTTTCAGCTCGTTGTCCAGATCGGCGAGCTGCTGCAGGAAACCTTCGTTCGGCCGGATGTCACGGTGCATGCGGACCGTTCGGATAGCCTCAGCCGCCGACATCTTGCGGACGATCATCAGGTACGCCAGGACACACGTCGCTGACCGGGACATGCCCACCATGCAGTGGACCAGAACTTTTCCTGTAGAGTGGCATGACAATTAAATTTTTTTTTTTTTTAATTCGCTTAAAAGCTTTTTACCTCCACTGTTAATTCCATTTTCGATGAATTTGGAGGCGATGTAAAAATACCGGCTGATGTCCGTCGTCGGTTGGTCAACCATCGGAAAGCCCATGTACCTGAAAGTGCAACTAAATTTTCTCAGCGGTGGTATTCTGAACTCATCGTACACTGCCATCAATCGCTGGCTGGATTTTCTACTGCTTGGTCTGCACGGCAGCGGAAAATCCGACCGTTTTTCTTAATGGCAGTCACTGCCAAGTCAAGTAACTAACAAGGAACAAGTGCTGGGTGCGAGCGAGTTTTGGGTGCAAACAGTTGCCTGATCATGAAAAAAGCTGGGAAGCCAAGCGTGTCATTTGAGTCTGTTTTTTTGAAACATAAATGACAACGTTGAACCTTCAAACGACATACCTAACCCCGGACATGTCCCGATAATAGCTGTGGCCGGTGTCCACCTGCCCGAAGCGGGTCCCTTCCGCCGTGTTCAGTACGTGTGTAATTCCAATCAATCGTAAATATTGCTTATTTCTCGCCGATGCCCTGCAAGTGAAAAATGGTTAGTTAGTTCTCGACACGGCTAGTTTAATTATTTGGGCTGAGGTGATTAGCCTCGCGAGAGAGGTAAGCTAATGTTAGCCTAGTGATTGTCCTGCTGTTGGTTTTGTCATGGACGGGGGCACGAACGCGATGCCTTATCGATCAATCAGCGGATGTTCGTTTTGAGCTTTTGATGGTGCGATTCGGCTTTGAGCGGTAAATTACTAGACATGGTTTGGTGATTGATTGGAACAATGGAATAAATTGGCTAATTGTTACCTATAATAACATATTTTCCTGCCACGAAATCGTTGAGAATGTTTTAATAAATTTCATACTCTAGGGATTACTCAGTAGACCTGTAGTACAAGCGGGTGATAAATTCTTAATTAACTTCTACGGTACAAAAAGTCAATTTAACATTTCATTTCTTATGAAAGTATGAACGAATAATCTCTTTTAAATGAAAACTATATGTTATAGTGAAAAATCTAAATCCAAATCAATCGTAAACTTATTTTTTACGAAATGGCTCTGATGCTGATCACTGTCTTGAACAAATATCAAGATAATATTTTTGTTGCACGGACGTGGTTTCGAGGACGTTGAGATTCTCCTGCACTATGGAATAGAAAGAAATTCAGTGGAGAAACTATTTTTAAAATATAATAAAAAGATGCAGTATAGATAAGAAAAGAGAACTTTTTTTTTGAAAAAAAAATGCACTTCTTCATTTATCATCGTCGAAAACCAACTAGAGACCAGCATAACTCTAAGATCTATCACGACGTTAGTTCGGTTAATGATTTCGGTGTCAATATGGTAGTTCCATTGAATAGGATGTTTCCCTTTGCAAAAGTTAACACTGAGCATTTCGATGTACTGACAGTCGACGAAAGTTTTGATTAACCAGTAAATTTTTTTAGTCGTCGGCAATTTGAAATTTTTAGGTCGCACTAGACAGACAACGTTGAAACTTATGGTGAATAGTAGTGGCCCTTGATTGCTACCTTGCCCCTTCAATAAATGTTTTTCTGGAATTATTATGTCGTCCTGAGACCGGAAATCGACATCAGACGCCATTTTCAAATTCTGGATGGTTGCTTTCGGTTCGTCTGGTGTCGTGTTTACGTGTCTTGGCATCATTCCGATTCCAAAAGTACTCATATGGGGTGGTATTTCGTTAATTTTTACTGTTTACCGTAAACCGGAAGTCACCATCTTTCATCTAAAAATAGCGTCTGAAGTTGATTTTGAATCTCAGAGCATCAATTCCGACTCCGGTAAAAAACCATATTGGGTGGTTTGCAACCATTTTTGGTTGTTTTTCGGAAACCGGAAGTCGCTATTTTGGAATCTAATAATCTAATTTCTGTACATCATCTCGGTTCCGAAAATAAATTTTATTGATTTGCTTCTATGGCCTTTAGCCCCAGTGGAATCTATTCCGGAAGGTCCATTTTCGGGACATATCACCAAAACACCCAAAACCCGGTCTGTGGAAGTAATTTTATGACCTTTGAGTCAACAATTGTAAGATTCTGTTCAAATATTCATAAATTTTCTAAGAAAACTGAATTTCTGGAAATAAGAAAATTGTTTCGAGGCACCGCTCCAACGCAGCAAAAAAGAATCAGTGCAAAACTAGCAAAAAACAATCATCTTTATTAAGGCTAGTGTAATGAATACACTGTTCGTACAGTGTGAACTTTTGCCCCGCATGCTGGGTAAAAGTTCGTATAATACATTTTGAAGACAAAAGGTCTATGTACCGCTTGGAAACAAACCCGAATTTGATGAGAATTGTTTGCAATAGTTCTGTTGCAAAAAAAAAAAATAAAAGCGTACTTTTGCCCCTCACTACTCTACAGGAACCCACTTTTTCCCAATATCCTTCTCCTTGGGATGCTTTCGTGGTGCCTGCTTCATAATAGCTTTGTTCTTTCGATAGGCCTTAGTTCCGGTTAGATGGGAGGAGGCATGGCCTTGGATACGACAGTGGACCCGATGGTTTCGTATCACTCCAGGACATAATTTGATTAGTGGCACGTAGCTTGATCTGGCCCTAAGATCGTAGGTCCCTCGTTTTGCAGAAAAACAGAAAAAGCAGGCGCTTCTATGGACACTCCTTAAGGTAGATCTTTCTGTTTACAGTCCCGGTAGTCAGGAACAGTGCCACTTGAGCAGATCGCTTGCTAAATCAGGTATTTTTTTGAAAAAGTTGAAAGTTTCTGCTTCCTTACTACCTCCGGAACATCATACTGGTGCTGGGCAGTAAATAACAGTAGCCCCGGAAGCTGCCGGAATTTCGCCTTGGTGTGAGTCTCATAATCATGAGTTCGAGGTGGTTTATGAATTTGTGTACCTCGGATCATTGGTAACGTCTGACAACAACTGCAGCAGAGAAATCCGCAGACTGGAATTCGCTGGAATTCGTACCTACTACGGACTCCACAAGACCTTGAAGTGTAGTAAACTGTGTAATAAGGTCTTGGAAGTGTAAGACGCTAAGAAAACTACCTTGGACCGAGTTTGTTGGCGTAACGTTGTGACGCAAGTGAAATCCTGATAGATATTTCACCAAGAAAGTAGTAAATACCACCAGTCATCGATAAAACCAACAATGGTTGATGAAATTATCGATATTCGAGTGTCTTAGCTCTCCAGAAACCGGAAGTCGTCATCTTGTTTATCAAAATCACATGGAAGTGTAACGTTTCTCATTTCATTTAAAGACAACGGCAACTGAAGGAAATGAAGGTAAGCCTAAACCCTAAGACATTACCTCGGAGGAATTGCTCGTTAAGGATCCACGCCAAACGCTGGTATTAGTTATTTCCATTTTAAAGCCATTTCTAAGCAATTGCATGTTTTGGGAATGATTTCAAACCAAGGTACTCAGATTTCTTATAAGTTGAAGTCTAGGAGCGTTCTTTTATGCCTGCTCCAGCGGCAAGAAAGGAAGGGTTCACTTCACCCATCTTGACGGGTGATGAAAAATGGATTCATTACAGCAACCCAAAAAAAGTTATGGAAACTATCCGGCCATGCTTTTACGTCGTCGGAACGGCCGAATATACACGCTGTGAAAAGTATGCTGCATATTTAGTGGGACTAGATCAGTGTTATTCATTATGAGCTGTTGAAACAACACGAAAATATCGCTGCCAAGCAGTGCGCGAAAAATAGCTACAATGCTGGCAGGAAATAAAAAGAAGTCTACTGCATGAAAACGTTCGGCCTCATATTGCCAACGGGAAAATATAAACCAATCTCGAGATATAACATGTTTACGAAAATTTAATTACGAAATTCACAACTGTTTTCGAAAAAATGTTATATATCGAGATTGGCTCATATTACCTCAAGGTGATAAGTGTTTCTTACGCAAAATTTTCCGAGCAATATGACGAAATCATCAAATTTGAAATATAAATTCGCTACTTTTGCCGAAAAATTGTTTTTCAGGATAATTTTTTTTCTTTCCTGCATCTTAGAAATTTTTGGCGGAAATATGATTCAGATTACTTTTTGTTTTGCAAATTGCCGCTGCCTCGATACCGTCCTTCGGATTGAGATAATATGAAAGCTCTCTCTCTTCCCTCTTTTTGCCAGTATTTTTTGTTTTGTTCATGCATAGCCAGTTGTGTTCCAAATGGCGTCGAAACAAGAAGCATTCCGCAAGCGCATTGAACCGTTCGTTATAAACTGCACAATAGTTTTGGCAAAAGTTCACGGTAATTCATTCTAAGGGCGAAAATATTCCAGTTTCTATTGTGTATAATTTCCTGTAAACCTCAACTATAAACCGCCAGGAAGGTAGTGGAAGACCGGCTAGAGTGGTGGAGAGAAGATTGTTTCCTTTTTGTTAAAATCATAGCTCAAGCCTATGGTTAGCAATCAAAATGTATACCAGAACGAATGTTTAAACAACATTATTATCAAATGTTTAATATTTTTTTGTTAGTTCATTATGAATGTGTCCTCATGAGAAATAATTCAGTTTTTCGTTGAGCTCATGCACCTTCTTTTGTCAGTAGCAGAATTAAATTCCAAATTTCTAGTTGTCACCCGTTGGAAATGATTTTTGAAATCAATAATCCTCCCTATCCAAATTTTTTTTTTGTTGCTTGATTAATTCTTGAGTTATGGAGAGATTTCTGTTTCATTTGTACGGAGGCCCTCCTCTCTAGAAAAGGGGGTGTGGTCGAACCACCTTAAAAACTTTTCTTGCCTCTAGACACCTCCACTGTCAAATTTGGTAGGTACTATTAGCTTAATTGGCTCTCGAATCACGCAGAAATTTATATGGACCAAGCTCCCCCCAAAGTTGTGTGAAGAATCATATCATAATAGTAACGTTTCTTGCCACCAAACACTTTCACTTGTCAAATTTGGTTCTATTTGCTTGATTAGATCCCGATTTGTGCAGAAATTTGTTTTTTTATTCCCCGATCGGTTCAGTCATTTCAAAGTCTATTTAAATTAGACAGACAGAACTTCTTTTTTATGTGCATAGATAGCTGCTAAGCGTGGCTGATGCTCTCTTGACCCGGTTACGAAGAGCTGTATTACAATTCTCCAAGTAACGGAGCTGTTGCCACTGTGAATTTCAAACTCTTCTTCTCCACTTTGCTTACTCTTTCTCTTCCTCTGAATTTTCTTTTCATTTTGCTCTCTGTTTTTTTCTAGCTTTATTTTTACTTCTCTTGTATTTCTTTTCCTCTCTCTTTCTCTTTCTCTCTCTCTCTCTCTTTATCTTTCTTGTCTCACTCCCTTTTGTTTTCTCTCTCCTATTAAATTGATTACCTATTAAGTCACATTAAATTCATTAGGACCACTTTTACCCATATCTATCACAAAGATTGCTCCGAAAATTCCATGAAACTAAAAAAATGCTTTAGGCCCGTCCTCCTCACCTTTGTCAACCCTATAATATATAACCAAGGGAGCTTCCTAGCCACAAGGATACTGAGTCCACCGGTGGCCGTGGGTTCGAACCTTAGTAGAATCTTTGGCTGCGTACAACTGGAACAGTGTATTCGTCAGTGCTGATATCGATGATGTCGTATTGAGATTTGTCGAGGTTCTGCTGCAGTGGTTAACTGCAAATGTTCCTGCTTTGCGTAGGCCATTGAAGCCCCCGTGGGGAAATCCTACGCTACGGTTACTTAAGCGCGAACTGAATGCTTGTCAACGTCACTATCGCAAACTTCGTACACCACTCACCAGAAACAACTTTAAGTATGCAAGCGAATCGTACCGTAGATTATTCACACACCTGTAAAGACAATATGTTACTAGCATACAAAGAAACTTCCGCCGAAACCCAAAAAAATTCTGGCAATTTGTTAAAACGAAACGAAAAAGTAGTGATGGAATCCCAGCAAAAGTTTATTTAGGCGATAAATCAACCATTGAGCCGCTAACGGAATGCGAACTATTCGCTGATCACTTCTCTAGTGTTTATAATACAACCATGGCCACTCCTGACGAAGCTGTACTCGCCGCTTCCGATGTCCCAATGAATACTACTTCGGCTGATGTTCCCGAGATTACCGAGGAATCGCTACTAGAGGCGGTAAAATCGCTTAAGACATCCAATACTCCTGGGCCTGTATACTGTATATAAATATTTAACTCGTCCTTACAACAATGTAAGTTCCCCGCTCTTTGGAAAAGCTCGCATATTTCGCCGGTGTTCAAAAAAGGAAATAGACACGATGTTACCAACTATCGTGGCATCACATCGCTAAGCGCCTACTCAAAATTATTTGAATCAATCCTTAGTAACCACCTACTGTTTCACACTAAAAGCAGCATTTCTACTGATCAGCATGGTTTCTATCCTGGTCGTGCTTTGCTTCGTCTCGGATTGTGTCTCTCACATTGAAAAGGAAAACAGGTTGATGCTGTATATACGGATTTGAAAGCCGCATTCGACAAAATTGACCATCGAATTCTACTTGGCAAACTCTTGAGAATGGGTGTCTCAGAAAGCCAGGTTCAATGGATGCAATCATACCTTCGTGACAGAAGTCTGAGCGTTAAACTTGGATCCAACACATCCCGACGATTTACAAATACATCCGGTGTTCCCCAAGGGAGTAACCTTGGGCCGCTACTATTTGTTTTATATTTCAATGTTGTCGCAGCTCGTCTTGGAATTCGTTGTTGGCTGTTTTATGCCGATGATTTGAAGATTTTTGTGGTCATTGAAGATTTAGCCGACTGTCAAAAGCTGCAAGGGTTATTGAATATTTTTGAGGATTGGTGCCAAAAAAATCTAAGGGAAGCCGAATTTTTTACGATCAAAATACAGAAGTAAAAAGAACTCTAACCTCAAAATTGTATAGGAAAAGGCCACAATCCCGTTTCACCTTAAGACGGTAATTGTCGGATGAATTAACAACAATAAACAATAAACAATCAGGGCCAGTGCTGATAAAAGTCATTTTCCCCAGCAGAATTCTTCAAAAATTACAGCCAATCATTTTCAATTTTCACTTCCAATAATCGCAGCACACTTTCAGATACACTAGTAACATGCTGTTATACTCAGATGAAACAGATCGCGCGCATCGTTCACGGTTACGGAATAAAATTTGACGACAAATCCAACCAAATGGTCTTCACTTCAAAGCGAAAAAGAAAAACAAACAATCCACTCAACCAAAATGAACCTCACCGAAACACTTTTTCACTGACACTGACCGATGCCTTGACAATCTTCGTTAACTGATAAACTGATTTTTTTGCCTTGCTTCCATCGCATGAAATATAATGAGGTGTTTTGACAGTTCACTTCCATGCAAAAAGCGGGAAGGGAGAACTCTGAAAGGATTGTAAAAAATAACGTTTATGGATGCTTTTTTTCACTTTCACTCAAGAGTGTCAACAAATATATATATAAATAACCCTGCTCCAGGACATAACTTGATTAGTGGCACGTAGCTTGATCTGATCGTAAGTCCCTTGTGTTGCAGAAAAACAGAAAAAGCAGGCGCTTCTGCGGACACTTCTTGAGGCAGATCTCCCTGTTTACAGTCCTGGTAGTCAGGAACGTTGTCACTTGAGCAGATCGCTTGCTAAATCAGGTATTTTTCCGGAACATCAAACTGGTGCTGGACAGTGAAAACAGTAGCCCCGGAAGCTGCTGGAAGTCCGCCTGGGCGTGAGTCTCATCATCGTGAGTTCGAGGTGGTTGACGAATTTGTGTACCTCGGATCATTGGTAACGTCAGACAACAACTGCAAAAGAAAAATCCGCAGACGAATCGTGGCTGGAGTTCGTGCCTACTACGGACTCCACAAGACCTTGAAGACTAGTAAACTTTGCCCCCGTATCAAGTACACCATGTACAAGATGCTTCCAAGACCGGTAATCCTCTACGGGCACAAAACGCAGACAATGTTCGAGGAGAGATTTGAAAGTCTGCTTAGGACCATCTTCCGGGAAGCATGTGAGAAAGGCGTATGGAGACGAAGAATGAACCACGAGCTGGTGCGACTCTACGGCCAGCCCTGCATCCAGGAGGTTGCTAAAGCTGGAAGGGCACCTCGAGAAAAGAGTTGGCATCGAGAAAAGACTGGCATCGCTCAGCAATGTCGAACGAAGAAACTAAGCTAGGTAGCCAAAACGACAATACCGTTAAGCACATAGTCGATCGATCGTTAGGTGTTCAATACGTGGCAGCTGATAATGAAGATGAGACGCAATGCATGATCGGACGTGTTCCGACTTCCGCGGTTATCGATTCTGGTTCCAAATATAATCTACTTAACGAGCAAATTTGAATGATTCTGAAGTCGAAGAAGAATGTTTTGATTAGGCAGTCACGCGAAGTATCCATGGTTATCAAGGCTTACGGCGCACAGGAGTGTTTGGTACATTTACCTCAAATATCCAGCTTGGTGTCCAAAGCGGATCAACCGCGTTTTACGTGATCAAAGGGTGCGGCAAAATTCTAGTTGTGCGTGATACTGCTACTGAGTTGGGTGTTCTAAGGATCACCACTGCGGTCAATAAAGTTTATACTGAAGAACAAACCATTAAGGATATTGTCGTTGACATTCCAATCAATCCTGATTTTGTACCCATAAGTCAACCGTATCGCCGCATTTCTGTGGCTATGGAGAAACTCGTGAAGAAACTCGTGAATGCAAAAATTCATGAGTTACTGACCCAGGGCGTTATCGAGAAGGTCAACCATCTAAATGGATATCTCCGGTCGTCATTGTGCCCAAAGGCAATGATGTACCGATTTGTGTGGACATGCGGCGAGCGAACGGGACTGTTGAAAGGGAGAATCATCCGCTACCTACAATTGAGGATTACCTTTCCCGCCTTCGCGAAGCGAAGGTGTTTTCAAGATTGGACGTGAAGAACGCGTTCCTGAACGCGACTGATTGAATTCTTTCTGATTCAATTTCGGTTACCTGTAATTAGTCGTTTACAAGATTTGAGCGATATTTGTAACGTTGAGTTTCATTTTAGGTTGGAATATCCCAGAGATCCAGACCAATCACAACTTTCATTACGTATTGTGCCTTGTCAAATAAATGTTGTGTGAACAAAAAAAAGTTTATATTGATACACACGCTTGCTGTTTGGTAACAATTGCGCTCGGAACAGCTCCATTCTAGAAAATCATGGAACAACTCCTGACGGTATAATTGTTCATGGGGCTGACCAACGAGAGCATGACAGAAGAATAGAGCAGGTACGCCAGAAACTTGCCATGCCATGAACGTTGCGTTGAATGACAGTACTTATGGGGTCGCTGAGCTGAAATTTTTGGGGCATATTTTGTCTGCGCATGGTATCAAACCCGACACGGATAAGCTAGAGTCTATACGGAATTTTCGAAGACCAAGAACTTTCGAGGAAACACGTAGCTTCTTGGGTCTAGTCAATTATCTAGGCCATACAAATCCCCGTCGACAACTTACAAAGCAGCATTCCAAATTTTCCTGGAATCGTGAGCAACAATCTGAATTCGAAGAATTGAAGAGACACATGACGAACCCTGCGACATTGGGATATTTTGTTGTTGATGACCGTACTCAACTAATTGCTGATGTTAGTCCTGTCAGACTGGGGAGAGTTTTAATACAGATTAACCAGCATGGTCTTAGGATAATTTCGTATACGAGTAGAAGTTTGTCTGATGTCGAAAAGCGATACTCACATATAGAGAAAGAGGCATTAGCTCAAGTTTGGGCAGTCGAACGACATCACTTTCATTTGTATGGAAGATGTCACGCTGATTAACACGACTCCATACTGGCCTCTGCAAAATGAGAAAGTTGAGCGCCAAAACAGGTCCATATCAGAATAGCTCTCCATAAGGCAAGCAACAAATTCGGACTGAGTGGATGAACTTAACAAGTACAGGTCTATTCCACACTCGACAACCGGCAAAACACCACCAAAAATGCTTTTCGATTTTAATATCCGTGATAAAGTTCCATCTATCACCCAACCGAAAGAAGTCGATGAAGAAATTGTAGATCGAGCTAGATCTGAGAAAGTAAACCGAAAATTATTCGCGGACCAACGACGAAATGCAAAATCAAGCATTATTGCCATAAGTGAAAAAGTTTTGATGAAAAGGATGACGAAACAAGCTAACATCAAACTTTTGACCGGAGATATCTAAATTTATCAAACGGAAAGGTGGAGATGTGGAAGTTATATCAAAAGAATCCAGAATAACTTATCGTAGACATGTGTCACATTTTCAACGAATCAACGATGAGGACGATAAGCCAATGGAGATCGGTGCGAGCGGAACGAATCAGTTAACAACGAGTACCTTGTGTGGAGAAAGCACTAAAAGGACATCTGACCAACGAGGATACAAAGTGACTGACTCAGAATCGAAAAGTAAGCGTGCAGTACGACAACCGGAGTACTTGTGTGACTACGTGTAATTAATTTATTAAACAAAAAGAAGAAAAGAGGTATATGATCAAGTTCAGGTCACGGCTTCGGAGTTTAGCTTATCTGCACGGCTTTGAGGTCTAGCGCATTAGACATACACACCTATATACCTATAAGATTACTAGTATGTCAGAGAGCAAACGAGCCTGACGCGTTTTATTTCGATCCTGTCTTACGAACCTGTCTGCTTCACTACAGTCATAAGGACTGCCCGGTTATGCTTTCACATTGTCGATTTGGTCGAATATACACGCTGGGAAGAGAGTGTTTTTTTGAAGTAGAATACTTCTCTTAGGAAGTTCGGCTACATAGGGATGTGAAATGAAAACCTAAAACCGAAAAAAGTGAAAAATATGTCCAATTTCAAATGCTAATAAATCGGTTAGTATTCGATGGATTTCCTTCGTTCTTGCATCAATAGATTGGAAAATCTTTTAAGATTCTTTCCAAATGCAGATAATTGTCATTTTATTTTTCAAACTATTGTACTATTGAAAATAGTCAAGCCTTGTCAAAACGAAAACTTCGGCCTCTGATTGGTCGTTATATGATTGCTTCCCAAGCACGGTCGACAGAATCATAGACCTTGCCATTTGAAATGTGCTATTTAGCCTATATAAGAGCCTATTTCACCTGAAGCCGCTCATTATAATTCTAGACTGCAACAACAGCAGTCCTCCCTTAGCAGCAGCAGTAGCAGTGCAGCGGACAACGGCCACAGCTGTGGTATGGCAACGGATAGCGGAACGCGTCTCAGCATTGATAGCAGGACCAGGTGATGCAGGGCAGCGGATACCAATGGCAACGGAAGCGTCCACTACTGTGGCAACGGGGATAGCGCAGCGGTTGACGTTGGTCTCAGCATCTATATAAGCAGGTTCAGCTGATGCAGTGTGGCATTTTAGTGAAATGCTGTCTCTGAGCGATAGCAGACACACTAGCAAATGCATCCAATGAAAAAAAAAACGTTCTGGAAAGCTTTTCAGTGTTTATTTTCCCCCAAAGAATACTTTATTCGCACTGCCAGTGATAACGCAAAGATGTGATCGGCATCTTATCAAACATTGAATTAAACAACAAATTGTCCTTTTCAGGATGATATAAAAACCAAATTGAAGAGTTAATATTTTCTCTTAAATCAATTTACACTCTAAGAAATTTGGAACTTATATATTTGGCTTTATCTACGTGTCTCAGAACGTACTGAATTACCATTTCCTTCAGTCATGAGCACAACATCCGTAAACCTTTCATTATCAGCATAAAAATTAATTTTTCGCATAATCAAATTTCAAAAATTATCAAGTCCAAATCATGACAAGCAACTATATTATTGAGAATGGTCAATCCTTGTTGAAGCGCGAAATTTGACTGATCTGATTAGTCGTTAATATTATTGCTTCCCAAGCACGGTTGACAGAATCATAGACCTTGCCATTTTAAATTTGCTATTTGTCTGTATGAAAGTAAGGATGGGAATTATCGACTGAAACGGCTATCGATAGTTATCGATGATTTCCTACTACCATCCCTATATAAGAGCCTGTTTCAGTCGAAGCCGCTCATAATAGTTCTAGACACCGACAACAGCAGTCTTCCCTTAGCAGCAGCAGTAGCAGTGCTCATTTCGACAACACATGAGCCGTCTAGTTTTGAGTGTTAAATCAGCTTTTCACTGTTTATTTTATCACAAGGAATACTTTATTCGCACTGTCAGTGATAACGCCAAGATGTGATCGGTATCTTATCCGATATTGAATTGAACAACAAATTAAAAAAATACTGACACGCAAGCGGCCGGGTTTTCTTGTAAAAGTATTCTTCTTCATACTTGCGGTCGTGGCTTTGCACACAACCCTCCTGTGATTTTTTTGTGAGAACAGGTCGTTGTTAGATAGTATGAACCTGGGAGGGAGAAACGAATACTACACTCAAAACAGAGAACACGAACATGCTTAGTTATCTGATAGCGTGTAACAATCTTCTTGCTGTAACGCATGCATGGTTCGAACGAAGTTTTTAGTAACATCAGGAATACTGAATGTGCAAATTTTACAGACTAATTGTTCGAGTCTGTGTTTTTCTTTCAATTTGCCGTTATATAAAAACTTTTGCAGAGTTTTTAGTTCGACCGTGAGGAAGTGATGATTATTACTTAAAGCTTATGAAATTTATTATTTTCCGTAGAAACAAACCAAAATATTTTGTGAAACGATAACAAATACAAAAACTGTTTGCGATGAATATTTTTTTGAGCAACGCGATACCTTTCAGCTTTAACAATGCTCAATACACAAAAAAATGCTTTTTTTTCCTTGGTTCAAATTGACAGTCAATGACAGCTCATTCTGGTTCATTTTGACACTCACACAGCTTCGTATCCGTTTCTCCCTCCCAAGTATGAACTGTTGAAACCGAACAAAGCCATTACTGGGGAACGGTAACGACTTCAACGAGTGTTTTATGTTTAGAAGTAAATTAAAAATGTTAATTGAGATTGTTCTAGCTATAGATGCCTGTTCTCGCCCCCAAGAGGAAAGTTACAGGACCCGCAGTAACCGGGAGTATACGCATAAATTTGGGTGTCCCTAGTCATTATCAAAATGCGTCAACTTACGTGAGAGTTCACACAGTAATTGCTCACCGGGTTCGTCACTTTAACGTTATGTTTACGAAAAATTCATTGAATTTTCTGAAAAAAAACTATAATCTTTCATTTTTTTCAGGTTTGACCTTTAGGGCCACAGAAGAATTGGCTAAAATAAAAAAAATACTGTTTGAATAGTTTCCGTTAATATGCTCTAAACAATGAACTATAACTGGTTTTCAGAGTGACTGTCACTTGATGATTAAGAAACGGTTTAAGTGGCCCAAATTTTTCTTTACAATGGTACTTTAGTAAATTTTATTATTTTTAAGTACTTCCAATCAAATTAATTAAATGTATGTTCCATGAATTGCGATGATCTGGTGAATTTACTACAACCACAGTTCGCTGTACTACCCAATTTTGCCTCATTTACAAAAAAAAATGATAAACAGGAACCAATCTACTATATAAAAATGGAATTCCGTACCGCTTGATCCTATTGATATTATTACCTCCGTCTCTGTGGTATACAGTAATCAGTATCATTTAAAATCGTTCTAAATCAGAAAAATAAGCGATGACATAGAGGGTTTTTAACCGGAAAATGTTCGCTGATGTTCAGGAAAAACATTTGGAGAAAAATAATTAGTATCTGATTACTACAATTTGAGATATTATTCACAAAACTACGAAAAACATGCAAAATTATGACTTTTCAAGCTGAATTTGCCTTCAAATCAAAATTCAAAGCGATGACATGTGATTCTTTTTTCATTAAAATGTTTGTTACATTCAGGAAAAACATTCGAGGAAGAAAATTAGTATCTGATTTCTGAAACTTGAGATATTATTCACGAAACTACGTAAAACATGGAAAATTGTGACTGTTTTATACTAAATTAACCTCTAAATCCAAAATTCAAAGCGATGATATGAGATTCTTTTTTCATTAAAATGTTTGTTACGTTAAGGAAAGACATTTGAGGAAAAATAATTAGTATCTGATTACAAAAACTTGAGATATTATTCACAAAACTACGTAAAACATGGAAAAATGTGACTTTTTATACTGAATTTACCTCTAAATCAAAATTCAAAGCGATGACATGTGATTCTTTTTTCATTAAAAAGTTTGTTACGTTCAGGAAAAACATTCAAGGAAGAATAATTAATAGCTAATTACTAAAACTTGAAATATTATTCACAAAACTACGTAAGACATGCAAAATTATGACTTTTTATACTCAATTCGTCTCCAAATCAAAACTCAAAGTGATGACATGTGATTTTTCTTTTCATTAAAAAGTTCGTTGATGTTCAAGAAAGACATTCGAGTAAAAATAACAGATATTTGATCACAAAAACTCGAGATAATATTCACAAAACCACGTGAAACATGCGAAATCATGACTTTTCATACTGAGTTTGCCTCTAAATCAAAATTCGAATCTATGATCTGTGTTTTTTTTTGACGTAGGACTACGTCTAACCGCACTATATTGAGATACATTCTGAGAAAACTAAAAACCAAGGTGTAACGCCGGAATGAAAGATTTCAAACGGTAATACTTGTGTAACCACATGATGGATTACAATGATCAATATGTCGTTGGATTGATAAAATGATGGACATTTTTGTGATACTTCAGTGATCATTATTACTTAATTGTTCAACAGTGAAAATTAGTGAAAACTTTCAAGATCGAATTTCCCCTACAATGAACCAATCACGTGCGCGCATGCCTGGCACAGACTTCATGAGTAGACACAAACCATGGCGCATGTAAACGTAAAATTGATTCTTGAAATGCCACGTCGTGATTGATTTTTTGTTACGCTTTCGGACATTTTAAACAACTATTCCATTTGAAATACAGCTTCGAAAAAGTATGAATATCCTTGGTTGGATGAAATTGAATTAACTATTCTTATACATTTTTCAAAAGTCTTGAAAAAGACTGTTTCTGAACTGCTTGATAAAGTTGTGTGCTGGGCTTCGGCAGATTCTTTCGCTGCAGCAAATTTGTTTACTACAAGTACTGCCCTTCCAAGCATAGTTGTCCCAGCGTGCATAAGTTTTGTGTAGAACATGGGACTACTATGATTGGAACGGCAGAGTAGCCTTTCGACAGCCCATCACTTTCATCACAACTATTTTTCTCCGTCTCCAGTGTTAGCGCTAGAATCAGTCAAATGATTAGAGTTCGTTGTCTAATCCGAACAGGAACATCCAGCGTTCCACTAGCTCCAAACAGAAATGCTGCGACCGCGACGCGCACAGGTCTAGCTCAAAATGCGAAATGACTGAACGCGCGGACGGTTCTTTTCCTTTTATACTCGCACACTGGCAACTGATAAGCTCCGCCCGGTTTAATTTTTCTTTCATTTCCTTAGCTGCATATGTTCCCGCAATCACACGCAATGAGAAATTATCTCAAGCAATCTGCGGTAGGACAAATGAATTCAATTTAAGTTTTGATTTATGACGGCTTGCCACTGCTCGTCAGAACCCCCAGAAACGATTTTAAAACACTAATTGCCATGGAATTCGATTTTGATCTTACATTACAACAGTATTGCTGCCGGTTGAAACAAGCTAGCGCACCGTTTCTGAAGCAAAACGAACCTGTTATTATTCACTGTCCATTCACTGGGCTCGAAATTCCCATCGTTGAGTAAAATTGAATTAACTTTCTTTATAAATTTAATAAAAGTCTTGAAAAAGACTGTTTGTGAACTGCGTGTTAAAGTTGTCCAAACAGGAACATCGGGAGTCCGCTAACTGCAAACAGAAATGCTGCGACCGCCTTGGAATTCGATTTTGGTCTAACATTACAACAGTATTGCTGCCGGTTGAAACAAGCTGGCGCACCGTTTCTGAAGCAAACGAACCTGTTATTATTCACTGTCCATTCACTGGGCTCGAAATTCCCATCGTTGGGTAAAATTTAATTAACTTTCTTTATAAATTTAATAAAAGTCTTGAAAAAGACTGTTTGTAAACTGCGTGTTAAAGTTGTCCAAACAGGAACATCGGGAGTCCGCTAACTGCAAACAGAAATGCTGCGACCGCCTTGGAATTCGATTTTGGTCTAACATTACAACAGTATTGCTGCCGGTTGAAACAAGCTAGCGCACCGTTTCTGAAGCAAAACGAACCTGTTATTATTCACTGTCCATTCACTGGGCTCGAAATTCCCATCGTTGAGTAAAATTGAATTAACTTTCTTTATAAATTTAATAAAAGTCTTGAAAAAGACTGTTTGTAAACTGCGTGTTAAAGTTGTCCAAACAGGAACATCGGGAGTCCGCTAACTGCAAACAGAAATGCTGCGACCGCCATGGAATTCGATTTTGGTCTTACATTACAACAGTATTGCTGCCGGTTAAAACAAGCTAGCGCACCGTTTCTGAAGCAAAACGAACCTGTTATTATTCACTGTCCATTCACTGGGCTCGAAATTCCCATCGTTGAGTAAAATTGAATTAACTTTCTTTATAAATTTAATAAAAGTCTTGAAAAAGACTGTTTGTAAACTGCGTGTTAAAGTTGTCCAAACAGGAACATCGGGAGTCCGCTAACTGCAAACAGAAATGCTGCGACCGCGACGCGCACAGGTCTAGCTCAAAATGCGAAATGACTGAACGCGCGGACGGTTCTTTTTCTTTTATACTCGCACACTGGCAACTGATAAGCTCCGCCCGGTTTAATTTTTCTTTCATTTCCTTAGCTGCATATGTTCCCGCAATCACACGCAATGAGAAATTATCTCAAGCAATCTGCGGCGGGACAAATGAATTCAATTTAAGTTTTGATTTATGACGGCTTGCCACTGCTCGTCAGAACCCCCAGAAACGATTTTAAAACACTAATAGCCATGAAATTCGATTTTGATCTTACATTATTTTAACAAGACAAGAACGAGCCAGTATTGTCATTCGCTGGGTGAGGGTAGGGAGAAGCTTTGTGCTGGATATGTTGTTGCAATGAAACCTAATGAAAATAGAGCTGTGAAGAAATTAAAATCAATGATTTGAGCATGTAAAAATCAAAGATGTGGTAATTCTAGTTTTCTTTCCTCTTGCTCACTGTGTTGTGTGTCAATGAACGATTACTCGGAGTAGTCCTACGTCAATAATGCGGTTGTTCGTCAGATATAACCTTCTACTTTTTAAATGAAATCAAGGGAAAATGATAAGTACCTGATCATTTGAAATTTAAATTTTTTTAATAAAACTACGTGAAAAATGCAAAACCAAGATTTTTAGGCTTGATTTGTCACTGAATCATAATTCAAAGCGATGACATGTGATTTTTTTTTTCAATGAAATGTTCGTTCGTGTTCAGGAATGACATTTGAGAAGAAATGATAGGTATCTGATTACTGGAAATTTAGATATTATTCATAAAACTATTTAATAATATAAATATTTAGGCTCAATTTGTCTGCAAATCAAAATCAAAGCTATGATATGTGATTGTTTTCCAATAAAATGTTAGTTAATGTTCAGGAAAGACATTTGAGAAAAAATAACACGAATCTTATTGCTGAAGGTTGACATATTACTGAAAAAACTACGTATGTTTGAAGCATTGTTGAAGATGATTTTCTGCATACAAAGAAACACCTTAAAATACTTTCTTTGATTTTGAAAAACATATAATACATGCAAAACTTTGACTTTTTAAGCATTGAAAGTCATTTTTTATTTTCTACATAGTTTTGTGGATTACAGCACAATTGTTAGTTATCAGAAAACCTTCACTGCTTCTCAGACGTGTTCCTTGGACACCAACAAACATTTTCGTTTTGAAAAAAAGCACAAGCATCTCTTTAGATTTCATTATAGAGGAGAATTAAGCATAAATGGTCATGCTCAATTCTTCTTACATAGTTTAATTTCCTAAAAAGAGGTTTTACTGTAAACGATTGTCAAATAGCCCGAATATCACCCAGTATAGGTATATTCGAAACTGGGAAGACTCCACACAACATTTTCCAAAACGGCGGCTTCCGGCCTCAAAAAATAACCTTAAGTGGTATTTGGCCAACCGTTTCAATAATTCCGAAAGTGGAACTCCATACGTCGTTTGGAAATCCGATGGCGACTTCCAGTTTATGTGTGTTCTGTTCTCAAAATATTTAAGTATTTAAAGTGATGATGAACGTATAAGATGTGAAATATTTTTTAAGTGAGTTGTGCTAAAGCAGTAATGAATTATAAAAAATCACAGGAGGGTTGTGTGCAAAGCCACGACCGCAAGTATGAAGAAGAATACTTTTACAAGAAAACCCGGCCGCTTGCGTGTCAGTATTTTTTTAATTTGTTGTTCAATTCAATATCGGATAAGATACCGATCACATCTTGGCGTTATCACTGACAGTGCGAATAAAGTATTCCTTGTGATAAAATAAACAGTGAAAAGCTGATTTAACACTCAAAACTAGACGGCTCATGTGTTGTCGAAATGAGCACTGCTACTGCTGCTGCTAAGGGAAGACTGCTGTTGTCGGTGTCTAGAACTATTATGAGCGGCTTCGACTGAAACAGGCTCTTATATAGGGATGGTAGTAGGAAATCATCGATAACTATCGATAGCCGTTTCAGTCGATAATTCCCATCCTTACTTTCATACAGACAAATAGCAAATTTAAAATGGCAAGGTCTATGATTCTGTCAACCGTGCTTGGGAAGCAATAATATTAACGACTAATCAGATCAGTCAAATTTCGCGCTTCAACAAGGATTGACCATTCTCAATAATATAGTTGCTTGTCATGATTTGGACTTGATAATTTTTGAAATTTGATTATGCGAAAAATTAATTTTTATGCTGATAATGAAAGGTTTACGGATGTTGTGCTCATGACTGAAGGAAATGGTAATTCAGTACGTTCTGAGACACGTAGATAAAGCCAAATATATAAGTTCCAAATTTCTTAGAGTGTAAATTGATTTAAGAGAAAATATTAACTCTTCAATTTGGTTTTTATATCATCCTGAAAAGGACAATTTGTTGTTTAATTCAATGTTTGATAAGATGCCGATCACATCTTTGCGTTATCACTGGCAGTGCGAATAAAGTATTCTTTGGGGGAAAATAAACACTGAAAAGCTTTCCAGAACGTTTTTTTTTCATTGGATGCATTTGCTAGTGTGTCTGCTATCGCTCAGAGACAGCATTTCACTAAAATGCCACACTGCATCAGCTGAACCTGCTTATATAGATGCTGAGACCAACGTCAACCGCTGCGCTATCCCCGTTGCCACAGTAGTGGACGCTTCCGTTGCCATTGGTATCCGCTGCCCTGCATCACCTGGTCCTGCTATCAATGCTGAGACGCGTTCCGCTATCCGTTGCCATACCACAGCTGTGGCCGTTGTCCGCTGCACTGCTACTGCTGCTGCTAAGGGAGGACTGCTGTTGTTGCAGTCTAGAATTATAATGAGCGGCTTCAGGTGAAATAGGCTCTTATATAGGCTAAATAGCACATTTCAAATGGCAAGGTCTATGATTCTGTCGACCGTGCTTGGGAAGCAATCATATAACGACCAATCAGAGGCCGAAGTTTTCGTTTTGACAAGGCTTGACTATTTTCAATAGTACAATAGTTTGAAAAATAAAATGACAATTATCTGCATTTGGAAAGAATCTTAAAAGATTTTCCAATCTATTGATGCAAGAACGAAGGAAATCCATCGAATACTAACCGATTTATTAGCATTTGAAATTGGACATATTTTTCACTTTTTTCGGTTTTAGGTTTTCATTTCACATCCCTATGTAGCCGAACTTCCTGAGAGAAGTATTCTACTTCAAAAAATGAATCTAAATTTAAAACCTTTGATCCCGAGCATCGCCGGGAAAGTTCAACTAGTCTAAAATAACCACAAAACTCAAATGGAAGAAACTTTGGTTTCCACCAGAGGAGAACTTTCTCACCGAAGCACGTGTCTGTGCTTTACCGCTCTCGGCTTATCCACCGCCCGCCCGCCAGCGAACGAAACAGAACCCAGGAAACCCAACAAGACAGGAAGTGCCTGCACTCTCTCGCTTGTGGCTTGGCTCTACTAATAGTACTTTTGCCGCTAACTGAAATGTATATCTATGTTTAGGTACTTACGCATCGCCGATGTACAGCCTAGGGTAAACTTCATCACAGTCAACGTCGTATAATGCACATTCGGAGCGTCGCAGGCCTAGCAGCGGCCGGCAGGGAGTCACGGAATAGTGAAGGATCCGCTGCAGCTGCCGACCGTTGGTCTGATCTGCCATCTTGTCGTTATTGCGATAGTGGGTGAGATACTGTGGAAGAAAGGAGATTGGAAATCGTGTCGTCAGTAACAAACAAACATACTATTTCGGTAATTTCGGTTGGTTGCTAGAGAAGTTCACTGTCGATGTTGTTCGAAGCTTCCGTGACAGAAGTAGATTTAATTTTCTTCCTGGCAGAGGTCGAGGACGTAAGTGGGAAAACTTTTCAGGGGTGCTCGAAATCAGTTTATGTTCTTCATCAAACTATGACAAATTTTTATTCAAGAGTTGCTATAGTTGGAGGACGAGACAACGAAAAAAAAAAAACAAAACCTTCCTGTAGGCTTGTCAGATGCTTGAATGTTTCATTCCATTCTGTGCCTTCCAATTAGCGTACAAGTATAGTTGTATTGGATTATGATGCCGGCAGAAGCTTCCAGTTTTACTATACCAGCGGCGAACATTTGTAGTTATGATAATCTGTCGTTGATTTATTCATGATGTTGGAATATTTCTCGAGAGGCTCAGGACTGCCGCATATCTACAGGCATTCGCTATTCTCGGCAAGGTCACTCTCTAACCTGGTTTTTGCCGGTCAGCAATGGAAATGGTCACAGTAACGTTGGCAGTTCGATTTGGTTTGTAAATAGAGGATATTAATTTTATTGTCGCGGGCTTGTCAGGAGGGTGTTGAACTTGACTGTACCCACGTGTGAGCCATGAATGTTTAGCATTTCATGACATTTTATTTTGGTCATCCAGGCTTACGCATTCCTTTAATTGGAGATACGCGAATATTTCGCCACCAGAATACTGTTTAGGTTGTGTAAAAAGTGGCTTGTTGTATTATTTTGTACTCTCGTCAGTTAAATTGATAATTTATACAATCACACCTTATTCCAATGATTTTGAATGTGGGTGTTCTGAAAATAATCATATCGAAACTGCACACACGAACAAAATATGACACTGGAAACTTCATGCGTCATTCTCGATTGTGAAGAGAAATCAGATTTATCTACAAAAAACGAACTTTGTTTCAAGTACAATTGGCACAAACTGTATTGAATACAAAAGATAGATCTGTTCTCTAACCTATTTAAGTGGTTTGTGTTTCAAATTATGTGTTCTTGTTAGCCTGTATTCAAAGATTACATGTCTAGTGACGCCATACGGAATCGTCCGGGAGGAATGGCTTATGGTTTTACCCCGACGGTCAAGAAACCACGAATAACAACGTCTTTCAGCAAAACGTCCCTTAGTATTTGATCAGCAGCTGTTGATAGAATGCGAAGTTAAACAAATTAGGCCGCTGTCGCTTTTCTGTGTTATTTTCCGAGTCCTTTTTTACGAGTTTTGTCTACGCGCCACACATATTTCCCGCTTAATAGGCGAACTGAGTGTATATTACATCAACTACCGCCGCTTATTTCTACATCACAGATAATTTAAAAAAAATCCAGCAGAGTGTTTCGTCAATTCATAGTTGAAAGGACATCAAAAGTCATCAATCAAGAAAACTTATGTAACGAAATTAGTCGGTAGTAGTAGTTCCACTTGAAATCACCAAAGAACAAATCACTAAGTTTTAATTCAAATAATGTGAAGTGCAAAGCTACGCGCCAGTTCTAGAACTCAAATTGCAACATGTGAGCTTTGAGCTTTAGATAAATGTCAAGTGTGTACATAAATGACATAACCAATCTCAGCCTGAACGTAAATTCTCGCCTGTTCGTTGATGACACTTTTCTCTCGTATCATGCAACAAGCGTACACGACATAACTCGGCAAATGTCTGAAGACATGGCAATATGCCAAAAATATTTCTGTGGAAATCTTCTGTCTCTCAACTTTTTTTTTGTTCACAACATTTATTCGACACAGCACAATTCAAAATAATGTTTTACGAAACCAATTATACTCAGTCTCTTAACTTGGACAAGACCAAATATTTGATCTTCCATTAAATTCGTTCCGTGTG
Source organism: Wyeomyia smithii (assembly GCF_029784165.1). Taxonomy (NCBI): domain Eukaryota; kingdom Metazoa; phylum Arthropoda; class Insecta; order Diptera; family Culicidae; genus Wyeomyia; species Wyeomyia smithii. Next base: position 3,045,150 of record NC_073696.1, read on the forward strand.
CTCAACTGCGGATAGATTCCACCGGAATCGAAAGATCAATCAAGGTTAAATAATTAGGGCTTATTGAGATTATAATAGTGCCATCATTGAGCGACCATATGAGTGCCTTTTCGTCCGATTTAAGTTCTATATGGTCTCTCAAGAAAGACTTTGAAATTCGTGCCACGCCTTCGTCCACCAAACTGCAGGTTCTCATTTCTGTACGTATAGCGGACCGCAATACGAAGCTTAAGTCACTTCAATGACTACAAAATTGTAACTTCAAAGCAGTCTACAAGAAACCCCGGCTATATTCTACTCCAAGAATGAAGCAGACCGTTTCATTCTACCAGTTGCCACACTGCGGAAGCTTCATTATTTTATGCCGTTGCAGAATCTTCTGCGCAACCTAATCGCACACCATAACTGGCGACTTGAATATCCATCTTACCGGAAACCTATAATCGAACCAATTTAATGCTTAGAAAGCCCAACATTAAGCTGCTGAAGCAATCTTTTTGTTGCTACACTTAAATGAAATACAATGCCCTGTCAGCAGCCATAAAAACGGAGAGAAATATTCAAAAGTTCAAAACCAGCGTTAGTGGTTAATTTAGATCGAATATTGGGCATTTTATCTGAAAATTGAACGTTAGAACTTTAGGATGAACCCAGTCTCAACCAGCGGCTAATACAAGCACTTCCTTCAAAGACATTCTTTTTTTCACTGGGAGTGCATTGAGACCTTCTTTCCAGCTCAACTATTATTGACCATTTTGATTTGGAATGTCTTTGAAAAATTCATAATTCAATTACATCTTTCGGTTTCACCAACTTTTCAAGAGGTTATAGCTACGGGTGGTATTGGGCCAATTTAGGCTGTTTTTCGGCGATCGGAAGGTGCCACCTTGGACTACAAAGTTACTTCAAAGTTAAACAGGCCTTTGGACATCATTTTGGTTGGGGAAATACCCATATCGAATAGTATTCAGCCGTTTTTGACGAACCATGTTCAAAAATGGAGATTGGTTCAAACTTTTCGGAAAACTTTTACCTTCGAGACATCATTCTAGTCTAAGCTCATGGAAGCAAAAATAAATTGATCTATTAGGACGGGGAGACTCTGTCAATTTTTATATCGATATTGATACAGAGAATATCACGGAGAACGGATGGTGTCCATTCACGTCGTCTGTGCTAGGGATGCTCGCATGTAATTGGGTTATTGTTCGCGTAAGTTTCCCTGTAACTTTTCATCAATTTTCACCGTTGAGCAGTGAAGTAATAATGATAACTAGCGTTTTATAAAATTGTTACACATTTTATGTATCCAACAACATATTGGTTATTGTTATCCATCATGTGGTTATGCTGTTATTAACGTTTGAAATCTGACGCAACATTTGCCAGTTTCATTTCCAATTTTACAGAATGCATCCCAGTATAGTAAACAAAGACGTAGTCCCACGTCAAAACTAAAAATCATTCTGCAGTCGACTCCAAGCAGCAAGACGATGTCGTTAAAGAATAATCTGGTCCCAAACTGCTGCCATGAGGAACACCGGAAAAGTTGCTGAACTATGACTGACATCATAAATATCTTAACTCTGAAAAGATAATTCTATTTTATTGGAAAATTGGCACATGACTTTTAAAACATTACAAGTCTATAAATTTTCAATGAGTGTCCGTTACGATGTTAATACATCGATAAATAACAAATACCAGAGTTTAGTTTAAAAAAAATTAGAACAAATTCGCATTATTTTGACAAAATGAGCGCAAGGTCACTACCAACGAGGAGTCAAATTGACGTAGATTATCTTTCTAAAAAGATAATCTACGTCAATTTGACTCCTCGTCAAAATTATTGATGTTTTTTATCAAAAAAGTATGCCATAGAATATTTTTTTCTATCTACAAAGTCAAAAAAGTTAGGTACCCGATTTCATAGAAAATTTGTGTCACCCCAACTTGTAATGATTTTCAAATAAGCGTTTTATCATACAAAACATCGTTGTAGAAGAGAGTCGAGTCGAGTCGAGCAAATCGGCTTCTGGACTATTGTGCATTGTATGTTAATATTTTGAATACAGTTATCACTCGATTATAACACGCCCCGATTTTATCACCTTTTTTACTCGCTTTTGTTCTCATATAACATTTCATTAAAAAAAGGTCAGAGTGAACTGAGTTTCTATTTAGATTCAAAGTTTTAGTACCTTCGCACAACTCTGTTTACAATAAAAAACTCAACAGTGTTTTATTTTGTCGTTTCCGTGAGATTAATTAAAAATCACAGGAGGGTTGTGTGCAAAGCCACGACCGCAAGTATGAAGAAGAATACTTTTACAAGAAAACCCGGCCGCTTGCGTGTCAGTATTTTTTTAATTTGTTGTTCAATTCAATATCGGATAAGATACCGATCACATCTTGGCGTTATCACTGACAGTGCGAATAAAGTATTCCTTGTGATAAAATAAACAGTGAAAAGCTGATTTAACACTCAAAACTAGACGGCTCATGTGTTGTCAAAATGAGCACTGCTACTGCTGCTGCTAAGGGAAGACTGCTGTTGTCGGTGTCTAGAACTATTATGAGCGGCTTCGACTGAAACAGGCTCTTATATAGGGATGGTAGTAGGAAATCATCGATAACTATCGATAGCCGTTTCAGTCGATAATTCCCATCCTTAATTTCATACAGACAAATAGCAATTTTAAAATGGCAAGGTCTATGATTCTGTCAACCGTGCTTGGGAAGCAATAATATTAACGACTAATCAGATCAGTCAAATTTCGCGCTTCAACAAGGATTGACCATTCTCAATAATATAGTTGCTTGTCATGATTTGGACTTGATAATTTTTGAAATTTGATTATGCGAAAAATAAATTTTTATGCTGATAATGAAAGGTTTACGGATGTTGTGTTCATGACTGAAGGAAATGGTAATTCAGTACGTTCTGAGACACGTAGATAAAGCCAAATATATAAGTTCCAAATTTCTTAGAGTGTAAATTGATTTAAGAGAAAATATTAACTCTTCAATTTGGTTTTTATATCATCCTGAAAAGGACAATTTGTTGTTTAATTCAATGTTTGATAAGATGCCGATCACATCTTTGCGTTATCACTGGCAGTGCGAATAAAGTATTCTTTGGGGGAAAATAAACACTGAAAAGCTTTCCAGAACGTTTTTTTTCATTGGATGCATTTGCTAGTGTGTCTGCTATCGCTCAGAGACAGCATTTCACTAAAATGCCACACTGCATCAGCTGAACCTGCTTATATAGATGCTGAGACCAACGTCAACCGCTGCGCTATCCCCGTTGCCACAGTAGTGGACGCTTCCGTTGCCATTGGTATCCGCTGCCCTGCATCACCTGGTCCTGCTATCAATGCTGAGACGCGTTCCGCTATCCGTTGCCATACCACAGCTGTGGCCGTTGTCCGCTGCACTGCTACTGCTGCTGCTAAGGGAGGACTGCTGTTGTTGCAGTCTAGAATTATAATGAGCGGCTTCAGGTGAAACAGGCTCTTATATAGGCTAAATAACACATTTCAAATGGCAAGGTCTATGATTCTGTCGACCGTGCTTGGGAAGCAATCATATAACGACCAATCAGAGGCCGAAGTTTTCGTTTTGACAAGGCTTGACTATTTTCAATAGTACAATAGTTTGAAAAATAAAATGACAATTATCTGCATTTGGAAAGAATCTTAAAAGATTTTCCAATCTATTGATGCAAGAACGAAGGAAATCCATCGAATACTAACCGATTTATTAGCATTTGAAATTGGACATATTTTTCACTTTTTTCGGTTTTAGATTTTCATTTCACATCCCTATGTAGCCGAACTTCCTGAGAGAAGTATTCTACTTCAAAAGTGATTTCTTGGAACAAATTCCTGAATCACCGAAGTTTGTTGAATGCTCTTTTGATGATGAATTTCATTAAACGCTGTCTAAGAATGGAACACACAACGCAGGGCATGAAGTTTTTGAAAAAAAAAATGTTTCGTGTGAAAAAAAGGAGGAGCTGGCAACACGACTAACCGATAATACGTGCCCCGAAAGCAATACGTTAAAGTTATTGATTTATAAGTGAAATGAGGGGCCAAACTTGCTAAAAAGTGTACAGTTGTGATCTGTGATGCTTTGTTTAAGTGAGAAAAGTGGAGGTTTTGTGAAAAACACAGTGTTCTATGCGTGGAAGTTATAATTTATCCACGAAATCAAATTAAAAATTGTTAGGCCAGTTAGGTTGCGTGAGTGTGAGTGCCTACTTCGTGCGTCGCGCTAACAAGCGGTTAATTATTAACGTGCGATAATGGAGTGCATATGGTGGTGTGAACGAAGAGAACGGCACTTCCTGGAGAGCGGAGAGAATAGCGTTGCGCTGTGCTAGTCGGCGTTTGTTTCGCTGGCATAGGCATAACCAAACTAAAACAGATGAGTATATGTTTTTTGTATCAAACATTTCATGAATGTAAGGCTATGTGTGTAATGGTTTCTAGCGGGCTTTGGACTTTGGCAGAAGCGTGAATGTGTGATCTGTTGGGTGCATGAGGTGTGGTAGCTTTTCGGCTGCGAGTAGGGTTTTTTTTTTGTTTGCGCGATGAGTCTTGAAATGTTTTACTTTTTTTCTCCCACAAGTAAAAGCAATGAGAATCGTCAGGTGAGGTAGGTTAACTTATCAACGGGCTCGATACGACATACACGATTCGCTTTTGGAATTTTATTTTTTTTCTAATTGGTCCGCGTTCGAATATGGTTTACATCATGTGATGATCCACCAGATACCACGTAGTTGCCAGTTTGAGGAACGACGTAGCGTGCCGTTTTGATTGTGGCCATTATGAATGTTTAACTGTTACAGTTTCGATTGTCCAAATAGAAAACAGAGTGCAATTAAGATGTTTTTCTGGAGACTTTTTTCGTGTGGTTTTGTGTAATAGTGTTGTTTATTAGAATTTATGGTAGAATAGATTAATTAAGTTGTATTTACTGATGTGTCGTGTGCCATGAATTTTTAAACGCACTGACTCTCGCATGACAGGTAATAGAAAATTCAGTGGAGTCGAGTTTGACTTTCGAGGATTATTTAGTCAGCCTGAAATAATCATGATTGGTTTGGTCCTGTCAATAATTTCAAGACTTTTGATTAGTATGTACATCTACACCTGATGTTTGCACTTAATGTTTTAGATGCACCAAGCTTTGCCATTTTTCTATCTTTCCAACAGTATTACACCCATTATAAGGTAATGGGTAGCTCAACTTAGTAATGAGCCAATATGACGCATAGTATACTTTGAATCCGTCATCTACCACGGTTTTACACGGTCAGACTTCAAGTAGGGTTTTATTAGCAAACATGTTCTCACCTCGAGAGCAATGGTGTGGTTTATGGTGCAGTGATAATACATGAAATCTTATGCTTCACTTTTCCGATTTTTCTAGCTTTTGGGCTGTTTATGTTTTGTATACAATGTTCCAAACATGAGTAGGTCGGCATTTTGTTAACAAACTTAAGACCATATATTGGTCAATATGGAAATTTGCATTTTTAAATTATTAAGGCTTTGCATGCATGAAACTTTGCCAATTTTTTTCTTTTTTTTCTTTTAATAGGCAACATTCGCATCGACAACTAAGATAGAATCGGCGTGAAAAGTCGTGTCCCCGAGTTTCTGCGTCTGTAGGAGGGAATAGAGCGGTCGTGCATGGTGATGTAGACTGCGTTTCCGGCTCGGGAGCATTGTACTTATATGAACGTTTTTAGAATATAGTGATTTCGAGGGCCATACCCAGATACTTGTTCATGTCTCACTGTGACTGTTTAACCGAAGATTTCGTCCGGTCGATAAATATCACGATTAACGAAGACACAATGTGTACCCTCTAAAGAATCGCGTCGGCCGACGAGCAGTCGTTTCTTCGAAAGTACTCGGGATTGACAAATAGCTGATGGCTACGAGTAGCAAAGGCTACATCGCGGACCGTTTGGCAAGATATATACTCATGGTTCGTTTTCGTAATAAGCGCGCATCATTGTTATATTCTGTTTTTCAGGTGTGTTTTTCGCGGGATCGTATCGTTTTTTTTTAGAGCAGACAAAGTGTATACGAGAAACGTCGTTGGTCGATTTGTTAGGTAGAAATGTCCGGTTGAACGAACCCCTAGACTCCGCCTCGATACATTCATGAGGTCGAATTATCTAAAGATAGATCAACAACGCGCCCTTGATTTCGGTGTAAAGAGGAAAAGAGGATCACCTTACGAGGAGATACCATTTCATTTGAAGTTGTCCCAATTTGATCAAAGGTCTAGTATTCTCGCGTACGATTTATTGTTGCGGTGTTACATTGTCAAACTGAATAAGTTCGAATCGCATTATGAATATCGTGGCGGATATAATGAACTTGTTCGCGCGATACTTGTTCTAAAGAACCCGACACTCGAAACCAGCGCATCGTTTACCAAAACGAACCCTGCTGTGTACCTTGCCCTTTCTCCAACATCCCAGTGATTTCTCGTGGAAGTGCAGAGGTGTTCTCGGCTTCCAATAAGCGAGTATCACGTCAACATTTTCCTATACAAATTCCTCCTTTGACCTGCATTCGGATGCGGCCGGCGCTGGTATTGCCTAATACAAAGATTAAGGTCACCAGTTTTTACACATTGAGGATGCATGTTGGTCCCAAGCATCATCTGTTGGTTCTCTGTGTAATTACAGCTGATCTGGCAATAACGGAGTAGCAACCGCGGGCGGTCAATCATGCTCATGCTCATGCTCAAAAAAATGTTTCGTGTGAAAAAAACTCAAAATTAAACATGTTGTAATCGACCAAGAAATAAGAGACTGTCCTGCCGCGTAAAGAGCAAGCCTTCAACGCACACTGTAATGAAAGCGTTAATAGTTTATTGCATGGTAATTTTCATGCTCAAGGTTAGAATTATACGTGTGTCTTTTTTTCAGTAAAAGATAAACCGTACCTTTAGGAACGATCGAGCCATTCTGTTATTTTGATGATATTTATCCCCCACGAATACACAAAATTCCAACACTGTGATCACAATTTTGCACTGGTTTACCAACGATTTTATCCGCGATTTAATCAGTTAAAACAACTAATTGAATTGAGTAGATCTGCCCGAAGATAATTGTAAGACAGTTGAGATTAGCCTTTTTCCTAAATCGCTTTTTTTATTCAACACCAAATCCGGCTGATTAAAAGCACCCGTAATCACGTGCCACTGCGTAACACAAAAGAAACACGAGAAAATCCTCACGCGCGCGCGTTAATCCTTTTAGCTCCCGGTTTGCTCGACCCGAACGGACTACACCTGAATGCGGAATGATAGTGCCTGGTTCCGTGAATCGGTGGGTGGGCTCCTATTTACGAAGTCTCGTGCTGTCACCGCACCCGCAGCCGGGTGCGGTAAGTAGCAGGAGAGTAAAAAAATCCAACGAGGAACAACTATCTACTATACTACAACATAGTTTGCATTCAGCAACGAATACAATTAATGGGGTCCGGGAGAATGAAGAAAAAAAACCCGAGAGGACATCGTCGGGTGCCCGCGAATCACAAGCCACAGGACCGGGTGGCGGTGAGTTGTCCAGGAAGGACAGGGGCTTTTATTCGGATTTTTGCCTTTCTCCTAGAAAGGTATAGCAATCACTTGCAAAACCGAAAATATAAAAGTGCTCCAAAGGGTCGAATGGCATATATCACTCGACTCAGCTCGACGAGCTGAGCATTTTCTGTATGTGTGTGTGTGTGTGTATGTGTGTGTGTGTGTGTGTATGTGCAGATTTTTATTCTCACTCACTTTTCTCAGAGATGGCTGGACCGATTTTCATGAAATTAATTGCAAATGAAAGGTCTTGTTGTCCCATAAGACCCTATTCAATTTCATTGTAATCGGATTTTTAGTTTCGAGGTTATGTATCAAATAGTAAAAATCATAAAACATCATTACCTCAAAAACTACACAACCGATTTGAACAAAATTAGTCTCAAACGAACGGGCTACCTGGAAAACCCTTAAGTTTTGAATTTTAGAAAGATTGAACATGTTGTTCAAAAGTTATGAAAAGGAACGTGTTCTGAAGACTGTTTAATCTCACTCATGTTTCTCAGAGATGGCTGAACCGATTTTCATAAAATCAGTGTCAAATGGAAGGTCTAGTTGCCCCATAAGACCCTTTTGATTTGTTTTGTAATCGGACTATTAGTTTATCTGTTATGTTTAAAAATGTGGAATCCAGCTATGCAAAGGAACACATTCCGATAACTACTTGGACTCACACACTTTTCTCAGAGATGGCTAACCCGATTTCTACAAAATTAGTCTCAAATGAATGGTCTAGCTGCCTCAGAAGACCCTATTGAATTTTACTGTAATCGAACTGTAACTTCATCTATAATGTACCGACTTGTGGAAATCACGAAACTTCATTATCTCAGAAACTACACAACCGATTTGATCAATATTGATATCAGATGAGCGGGCTAGTTAAGGGTTAACTGATGAATTATGATTGAACACGTGGTTTCAAAGTTTGGCTGCTCTATACGTTCCCATTTAATTTGATTATAATCGAACTTAAGCAACTGTTATGTATTAAATTGTTAACAATACAACGAAAGTCTATTATCTCAAAGAGTACATGACTTATTTGAACATTAATAGTGTCATACGAACGACTCATCTCTCAAACTCACAAACAACAAACTTCATAACAATTTGATATGTGGCTCAAAAGATATGGAAAGAAAAGAAATTCAAAGACTATTTAAAACTATACCTTCTTTGATCGATATATGTGGCCTTAACATAATTTAGGTGTGGTATCGTACTATTTGAACGTTTCAAATTCATTAATTCCTTGCGATGTGTTTAAAGTCTGCAAATGCTTAACCAATCGGCCATAGGATATGATCAAAATCAAATAACAACTCGTTTGAAATGATTGGTTTTAATCGAAATGACAACATCCTTGACTGTTGGCTTGTGTACATCGCTTTAACTCTAAATATATTTATATTGAGTGGTATTCGGTCATTTTCAGCAGATTTTCTGGCATCAATCTGACACCGGAAATACCCATATTGGGAGGTATTTAGTTATTTAGGTTGTTTTCCAAAAATTAAAGTGGTCGTCTTTAAATTCAAAATGGTGTGCAGGGTCAATGTTTGGTTTCTATGCATCATCACGTTTACGAAAATATCCATTTTGAGTATTACTCGGTCATTTCCCACTGTTGCCTAGAAGTTGCCATTTAGCAATTCAAAATGGTGCTTGAGGACAATTGTTAGCTCCTTGCATCATTCTGGTTCCGAAAACATTCATATTGAATGGTATTTGGTCATTTCCGGCTGTTTGCCAGACACCGGAAGTCACCATCTTGAAATTCAAGACTGTGTCTGTGATCAATTTTTAGCTTCTGTGCATCTTTCTGGTTCCAGAAATATTCATATTTAATGGGAATCGTCCATTTCAGGCTGTTTTCCAGAAACCGGAATTTGTTATCTTACAATTCAAAATGTTGTCTGAAGTCGATTTGTGGCTCCAGTGCATCTTTACGGTTCCGGAAATACCCATATTGGGTGGTATTTGGTCGTTTGCGCTGTTTTTCCGACACCGGAAGTCGCCATTTTGGATTTCATAATGGCATTTGGAGAAAATTTCTGGATTTTGAACGGCATACTGGTTATAGAAAAACTCATATTGGGAGGTATTTGTACTTCCAGAAGAGGGAGGGGCGTCGAACCATTATGGACAAATTTGTTATCTCTGTGATATTTTGTCGAAAAACACTCATATTACATTGTCATTTTCAAACTCCCTTCCATCTTTATTCACATGCCCACCGAGACTGACTGACTCGTCAATTTCGCAAATCTACACACTAAAACTAGGATACCACATCCTCCGCTAATTGGAATAGAATCAAAGTTAATCTAAATTAAACTGCGATTTTCCTATCATGTTCAAGTATCTTTTTGGTTTTCGGATTGGCCGACATTTACGCCTTTCGCAACGGACTCCCCATCAACCAATGCTCGATTTTAGCAATGGGCGATCTTTGTAAAAAAATCGATTCTCCTGCATCGATTAATCAAAATAAATAAAATCGATTAATAAGAAAATCGAGGCTGGAAAAACGATTCAACAAAAAATCGATTTTTGTTCGGTATAAGCTTTTTACGACCTTTTTTGGTTATATTTATGGAGATTTTGTTTTGTTTGCGTTTCTGGTGTATCAATCATGTTCAACAAGTTTTCGTTCACAACATCTACTAACGATACGGCTTTTTTAGTTTATTGCCATCTTCTTTTACCGCGTGTACTCTTTTGGAGGTTTTTTTCTTCTAAGAGTTTTCGTTGTCGCTCATCCCATAGACCATTTCACGAGACGTTTGTGAACTTGATTCATGAACGAAATTTTGACAGAAAGTTTGGAACCGCTGACATAATGCACGTGGAAGCATCATCAACGTCAGCAGGATCCGTGACACCTGTGAGTTCGTGAAATGGTCTATTGTTTCGGATGCACTAAGGGCAATCCAAACCTGTATAATTGGGTTGTTTAGCTATTCACGGATTTCCGATTTTTATATATCATCCAAAAGAGTGTAGCTTTCTAAGTAAAACGTGATTTTTCAAAACATTATATCATTTTCCTTCGGTTTTCATGAAAAAAAAAAAAACAAAAGCTCTAAATCGCTACAATGACAGTTGGGGGTAGTTGGGCGATCTGTCATTGTAGCGGTTTCGAGCAAATTTCAAGCAGTTTCAAATCGTGATTTAAAAAGCGAAGGACAATGATATAATTTTTTTCAATCACGTTTTACTTAGAAAATTCAGATCTTTCAGATGATAGAAAAAACTGATATAGCTGAACAACCCAATTCATAAAAAAATCGGAACATCCGCAGCACAAACTCGAATAAACAAAAATGGCGAACGCGACACCATGCAGAACAGAATGCAGCACGGCATATGCACGAACATATAATTCAACTTTTGCAATATTTGAGTTAACGAGTACCCCGCTACTCATAGTTGAAAAATAAGCGCATATGCCCTTTCTACCGAAATCAAAAAATTGGTGCTTGATAGTAAACACCCACAACGATAGTAAACAACGTCCCTACGAAAGCCAATTTTCAAAAAGTGCACTTGCAGAGGTAGCAAATATGAAATAATGTAGGCTAATATCCAAAATGGTAAATTCAATATCCAATGCAATGCAAAATTTCAGCTCAATCGGAATTTAGGAGTATTTGGTCTAAATTTCACTTTCTCGACTTCTGAATAAAAGCACAGTTTGTAATAGTTAATTGTTCACACTATAGCAGATATCATGTGATATCGCGTATCTTGAAACAAACATACATCTAGTTTTCACGGAAAATTTGGAGTATGAAATTTAAAATCAAGATGAGCAATATTACATCATGTGAACGGGTTATTAGAAAAACATAAAACGTCGAGGTCGGGTGTTATCCAAAAAATCGAAATTTTGCTAACTGTGAACATTGAACACTACTTCTAAATAAAACTGTCAAAGTCCATTGCCACCCCAATCTACACCAATCAGTTAGTAATGATTGTATACAATATATGTCAAACTTTCGAGGCGGTCTTGTGGTCGGTAATTTATATTCAGTTCAAGGTGCAAACTTATCTCGTCGTTCTTTTCACCCTCGCTAGGGATGGGCGAACGGCTCACGAGCCGTTCATATGAACCGGTTCTTAGAAAAGAGCGAAAGAACGAACAGCTCACGAAAAAGAACCACGGTTCTTTGGGCGCAGCAGAACTGTTTGGTTCGCGTGAACCCGAAGTTTACCGAGACAACACGAACTGTCAACGCTCGTGAATCATTGTGAACCATGAGCAGCGTTGCAAGGTCATTTTTTCAAAAATCTGGATAAGGTAAAAAAAAAATCTGGAAAAAATCTGGAAGTCATTTCTTGGGGTGAAAGGTAAGTTTTTCGGATAAAAGTCTTGGGGTACGTAAAATTTGTGGTGACGAAATTGCAAAATTTCGCGCCAAATTTGAAGTGATGACCTTTTTGCGGGACAGAGAAAATAAAATCTGGATAAAATCTGGATCATTCATGAAAAATCTGGATAATTGGACATCAAATCTGTCTACCTGGATACATGTTCAAAAATCTGGATAATCCAGCTAAATCTGGATACCTGGCAACGCTGACCATGAGTCAGTTCAGAGCCGCTATTGCAAAAGAGCCGTTTCACCCACCCCTAATCCTTGATATTTTTCACAACGCATGCGTATTAGCCAAATTTCATACGGGTTTGTCTATTGATGTCGCGTTTACAAAGGCAAAAAAATGGTTACTGCGTTAAAAATACTGGAGGGATTTAATTTGGCTGCGGATTGTTCTTTTTCAGCTCGACGACAAGGTTATCCAGCTTCCCTGACCTACAGAAAACGTCGAAATGGGCAGCGTGCCCTATCCGCCATTACTGTTCGTGGAAAGCTGGATATTCTGGAACCTTGTGGTGGTGGTGACATACTCATGAAAAAAGTTGTCATGGACGTAGACAATTGTTTGAACCAGCAAAAACATTTAAAATGCGTTTTCCTCGGTTTCATGTCTATTGAACTTTAGCCCATTCTTCAACTATGGTCATCCCGGTAAAAAATTGACTGATTTTTCAGATCAGTGTCCGAGTTCCGAGCACACACTTCTTCGGAGAAGAAAAAAATTTTGTATACTATCAATGAAGAAATTTTCTTCTCTTCAAAAAAAGTGTTCTCGGAATTCGGCCGCAGATTACGTTAGCAACAATAAATGCAATCACTATTGTCTTCAATCCGTTTTGCACACATTTATTTTTCAGGCGAAAAAAAAAAACGATCTTGCCATCCAAAGAATCGATTCAGTAGAAGATCGCGCGCAGAGAAATCGATTCAAAAAATCGATGAATCGGCCCGAAAAGATCGATTTTGCAAAAATCGGATCGATTTTGCCCATTGCTACTCGATTTTCAAACGGACGGGTCCTCTTGTTATCGCTTGAAGGAAGCAGGCCAGTTAACCGATGTGATTGTTCAGATCCCTTATCCTCCAGAGACACATCATCGACTAAATCATCCTTCTTGCGTTCCACGTCCTTTTTCAAGCTCTTAACATTCCGGTCGTATGTTTTATCGGTGGTAGTATCCTTTACTGTCGCCCTTCCTGCTCCCTGCATTTCAACTACTTTGTAGAAAGCATTTTTGTACGGAGTATCAGCCTTGTCACGTTTTTGTTGAGAAACCAAAACAGTATCTCCAATTTCAATATCAGCTGGTCGAGCTCGACGAACGCTGTCCTCTCTTGTGTTAAGTTCAAACTTCGCTACCTGGTCGCGATCCCGGAGTTCTCCATCGAAACATTGTGGTTGATCCGTACGAAGGTTTGGTAGTACACTCCGCACTGCTCTTCCAAACATCAGCTCTGCAGGAGAAATCTTTGTCACATGGTGGGGCCATGAATTGTATGCAGCGACATAGTCCGATAGAGCTTCCCTCCAGTTTAACTTGTTAAGTTTGGCTATGGCTGTAATTTTGTTAATGCCCTGCATGCTCCTTTCTACAAGACCATTTTCTGTCGGGTTCAACGGAGTACAATGAATCAACTTAACTCCCCAAACATCCATTAGCCAAGACTTCAACTCTCCACTGTTGAAAGGTGAGCCATTATCGGCTTTCAGTGTTTTCGGAGGGTAATATGTATTAAAGACCCTTCGCAAAGCTCTCTTCACAGCTTCCGTGTCTGTTTTTTCCAATGGCAAAGCGACCAGGAAACGGGAATAGTTGTCCGTCAGAACTTAGGCTTTCCAACCATGCACATCCGGTGCTGTAGAGAAATCCATCGATACAAAGTCCCAGGGATTTAGGGGGAGTTCAGTCATTACAATAGGGGCTGGACATGAGCTTACAGTAACAAGCTGACATTCAGGACAGCTTCTAACAAATTCTTCCGCTTGTCGATCCATGCCCAGCCACCATAACCCTTGCCTCAAAAAATTTTTCATGGTCGACATTCCCGGGTGACTACGATGGGCTAACGCTATTGCTCGACTACGCAATGCTATAGAAAGAACCATCTTCTCACGTTTAATCAATAGGTCCCCCTGCACGTACAAATCACCCTGGAATGCCTGATATCTAGCGATGTGTTCAGGCCACTTCTCTTTCTTTCCGAGCCATTCAATGACGGTCTGAAGTTCTTTATCCTTAAGTAATGCCGTTTTAACTTCTGTGTTTGTCATAGCAAGCAACTGGCTATTGATGATACTTGGGCTGGCAGAGACGGAAAACAATTCTTGGGGTTCTTTATCGATTCCAAATTGTGGATTCTCTCGTCTAACGCCGATCCTGGATGCGGCGTCCGCGATATTTTCCTTACCAGCAACATGTTCGAAATCAAACACGAAATGATCCATCCTTAACAGCCAGCTTTCAGCTCTCGACAATATCCTTTTCCCGACGTCCTTACGATCAGTTTTCTTTGTCATGAACATAAGTGCTTCACTGTCAGATCGAAGGGTAAAACGACGACCTAGAAGATAATAGGAGAATTTCTCCATCGCCCACACAATTGCGAGTGCCTCTCTATGGAGTTGTGGATACCGGCATTCTGCTTCTGTTAGACTCTTCGACGCACAAGCGATGATTCTGCGTTCTTCAGTTTGGATCCCTTCTTGCACCAAAATTGCCCCCAGGCCCCAAGGAGATGCGTCAGTGTAAAGAATAGTTTGGTCATTCTCATTGAAATAACCTCTTTTAACCAAATCGTATTCGACCACGTCCTTGAGCTCTTCAAATGCTGTCTGGTGTTGCAACGTCCACACAAATTTCACGTCTGCTGCTAACAGATCCCGTAATATTTTAGTTTTATCCGAGAAACTCTTGATGAATGGGCTTAGGTAGGTCAGCATACCCAAGAAACTGCGTAACTCAGAAGTGTCTTTTGGTCTCTGGAATAGCTAAACATCAGAGATTTTCTTTTCCATGGATAAAATTCCAGTGCCATCAATTGTGAATCCAAGAAAATCTATTGTTTTCTGATCATATGTTGACTTTTCCTCATTTATGGTGAGATTGTTGTCTCTGAGCACTTTCTTCACTTCAGTGACATATTGTCTTAACTCCGACAAATTTTCACCATACACCAAAATATCGTCGAGGTAGACTATGATATTTTTGCACTTGATCAGTAGCTTCTCCATCACTTTCTGAAAAAGCTCCGGAGCGCAAGATAATCCAAATGGCAGTCGCATTAGTCCATTGGCCGTCATGAAAGTTGTGTAATGTCGAACATCATCGTGTAACTCGACGTGAAAATATGCATCTTTCAGATCGAGTTTTGAAAAATACATCGTATTGTTTGGAATATCGGTCCAAATTTTATCCAAAGACGGCATCGGGTATGGTTCACGAATGATGGCCTTGTTCACCTCACGGTAATCAACAACAATCCTAAAATCATTGGCACCCTTGGGAACTAAAACCAATGGTGGAACACAAGTAATTACATCATGTTCCTTATCGGCCCTTTCAATAATGCCTCTCTTCTCCATAAGTTTCAGTTTTTCATTGGTTGCACTTTCAAATGCCTTCGGGATGTTGTATCGAATAATTTGTTTGGCCGTAACTGTTTCGTCCACTTTGAACTTAACAGGAGTGATAGACAGTTTTGGAAACTCTTGTGGTTCGTTTTTACCTGGTTCAGTTATATCAATCATTTTAGGATTTAATCTAGTGTCTGAAATTGCGAACACCACATCATCGAGATTGGAATTACTCGTAATGAATTTGTAAACTGCAGTCCTATGCGTATTAAGTTCAAGTGACTTGCTGTTTCATAACTTAGGAGTGACAACTCAGTTCCTTTAACCACAAAAAATTTTGCTAGATACAACGGCTGCCCACTCACTCCAATGTACGCTTTAAAAGAACATTCAATGTCCAGTGGCCTTTGGTTAGCATAGCTTCGCAAAATCTCTTCCGGGAAAGGTACAAAATCCTGAATGATTGAACGACAGTTGCGTTTGATGGTTTGCCACCCTTTTGACGTAATAGTGTTGACCGTAGCACCCGTATCAATATGAAAATTAAATCTCTCTGTACCAACCTCACAACTGACAAGTCTAGGATCTTCATGTTTTAGTGGAAAACTTTTATGTTCAGTTATCAGCTGTAGCGATGATGGATAATTATGAAGAGAGAAATAGAGAAGAAAGAGAAAAAAACTGAACAGTGATACTATTTACAGATTGAGTTAATTTTGCAAGAAAATATGGTCTGTTTTGTTCAATGGATATTTCACACGAATAGTACAACTACTATACCTGATTAATTCTCTCTGCTTCCGACTTCATTTTCTCCTCTCCATCATTACGTTCTCGATAAGGATTGGTATCATTGCGCTTTAAGAAACAAAAGTCAGCAAAATGCCCTTCTTTATTACAGTTGTAACATTTTACTCTGTAAGCCCGGCACCTTTTGGGGCCATGAACGCCTCCGCACCTTAGGCAATTCAGGCGGTTGTTGAAATTTGTTCTCTGGTATCGATTCCAATTATTGGCCTCTGATCGTGGTTTCCCATATGAGCCACGGCGCATTAGACTAACCTTCGAATTCGGCACTGCGTTAACCGGCTTTACAATCATGCCTTCATGTGTGTTATGCTCTTCTTTGAAACTGCCACCCTCCTGCTTGGTAAGTTGCATGGATTCCTCGGTTTCCATCCGAATATAATCAAGGTGTCGTCCATGGGCTGTAATTTTCTCTAGATTGTTGCCAAAGATCTCACTCATCTCGTACAACTTCGAAGCGATTTGTGGTATCGATCTCCGGGTCAATGCTTGAACAAATTCTTCATTTCTCTGCTCTAGCTCAAAATCACAGAATCTAGCCTGGGTTTCAAACCGCAACACCCAATCAACAAATGGTTCCGCAATGCTCATACGCATTTCACGAAACTTCATCCTCTCCTTGGTGCAATCGCTAGTTTCGTCAAAATACTTATTCAGTGCAGCCACTGTCACTCTGTAAATATCGGTTGTGTCGGTACAAAGGTTCTCTTGAGTCTCAATTACGCTTAGCAAATAACTGCCCGCAAAAATCTTCAATCCCGTAAGCTGCATGACCGGTCCCACCGGTTCCTTACACGCAACAATCCGCTCAAACTGGTTCCGGAAACGAATCCATTCGGCTTTACGCTTATTCAGCGGCAGATTTTCATCAAACGGTTTTAGCGGCCATGATCCTGAAAGCCATTTTGTAGGACTTTTTCCTTGCTTGAGCTTTAAATCCGACTGAGATTTCCTCCTGCTAATACGTGACAAAGAGCCTACTTCAGAGACTTGCTCGTCGACTTTTCTAGTCACTTTGCTCTTCTCAAAACTTTCCTCCGATACGTTTTCCGTGTCCGAATCTTCGGAAATTAAAATATCACTTTCATGCCACAATCCACTCATTTTTATGCTACGCTTGTTAACAAAATTCTGGGAATTTTTTTTGCCGAAACCGAAAGGCAAGCTAATATGCGTGAGTGTGATATGTGTTAAACGAAAGCAATTAGCGCACTCATACTAAACGTACTCTTCTCATATTTTCATGCAGTGTCTATGTGAGCGTTAGCAAATTGCAACTAAACAAAACTCGATCCCCGTAAAACAAGGAGTATAAAATATGTGTATAGTTGCTAACACAGTCAAGCTGCATTGGTGTTCGTACTGATTTTTCCGAAACACACAACTTTATCATTTCAGCATTGTAGCCATCACGCTTACCACGACACGTAGTATTTTCAGCAAACAGTGTTGCAATTTCTCTTTTTAATATTATTACCTTTTATTATAATTATTCTTGTTTTTATTCATTTATTTTTTTTCGTTGTGTTTATGTTTTCCAACTGGCCTTGGGCTGAACCCGACTCAATTTTCGGCCTTGAGCTGCACTCGACTCGAAAGAAACAAAAAACAAAAAAAAAAAAACACGCAAGTTGGCCTTGGGATCAACCCGACTCAACTAACTTTTTATGCGCTATGGTTGGTTTTGAGCCAACCCATATTGGTCTTAGGCTAAACCTGACTCAATGTGAATTATGTTCTGGTCTTTAGCTGAAACTCGACTCGGGAAAAAAAAATGGCAGCTGGCCTTGGGTTTAACCCGACTCAACTGCATTAGTTAGATAACCTTACGTTAACTCGTTATAAGAAAAATATACCAAAATTGGCCTGAGGCTGAACCTGACTCAATGGGATTTACAACAAACAAAAGTTGGTCTTCGGCTTGAACCGACTCAGCTTTGAAATTTTTTTTTTTTACAATATCTCCCCATTGCTGGTAACACTTCCGAAATAAAATACCGCTTCCGATCCAAGTATAACAGACAGCTTACAGGAAATTTACTACATTCCCATCTCCACTACTAAAAGGTTACAGAAATTTTAATAATACCAAATATTGAAAATTTATCTTCGATTTAAAAATAATAATTGACGGCATACATAAAAATGATTGTGTGAACCAAAAAAACTATAAAAAAAATTGAACGAACACACATGCAGGAGCGTAGGAAGCCTACCTCCCAAAACATTTACTTGAGGTTGGCTTCAACAGTCACGTCTGATGTCACTACGTAAGTGTGAGTGTGCATACCCGCACACGAGTGAAACAAATATGCAAAAAATAGATGTTCCGTACCATGTACCTGTACAATGTTTTGGTGCTTTTTTGATTCCGCTCTTTCCTGCTTGCCCCTTATGAATGTTTAAAAACTTTTCTCACCTGTACCATCTCTTTCCTTTTACTTATTTTGCCTTGTTTTCATCATGGCAGGATCGCCAATGTGACATTCTGTCGAAAAACGCTCATATTACATTGTTATTTTCAAACTCCCTTCCATCTTTTTTCACATGCCCACCGAGACTGACTGACTCGTCAATCCCGCAAGTCTACACACTAAAACTAGGATACCACAACCTCTAAAAACATTCACATACCAAATTTGGTTATATTTTCTTGATTGGTTCTTGAACTGTGCGAAATTTGTGTTTCATTTGTATGGGACCCCTCCCTTATAGAAGAGGAATTCGGGTGTCAAACCATTATGTACATATTTGTTACCACTAAAAACATTTACCTGCCAAATTTTGTTCCATTTGGTTGATTAGTTCTCGAGATGTGCACAAATTTGTGTTTCATCTAACTATTATGGACATATTAGTTACCCCTTAAAACATCCACATGCCAAATTCGGTTTCATTTGCTTGGTTTGTTCTTGAGTTGTGCAGAAATTTATGTTTCATTTGTATGGGACCCCTCCCTTCCAGAAGAGGGAGTGGTCTCAAACTATCATAGGAACCTTTATCGGCACCAAAAACCCCTACATACAAATTTTCACTCCGATCGGTTCGGCAGTTTACGAGCCTATATGGATCAGACAGACAGACAGACCGGACTGCATTTTTATATGTATAGATTACAACATCGATATTTTAGAACCTAAAGAGTGGCTAACATTTATTGGATTGAAGCGTTCATGTAAATCTTTTTCTACGAATAAAAAATTGAATGAGAAAGGCTCGTTCTGACCGCTAGGTGGATTAATTTAGGTTTTTATTATTCTTTCATTGTCCTCGGTCGATGCGGAATGGGTTGTGTCGGAAGTGCTGTCACGATGGGAAAATTGGAGTGACGTAGAGCAAATCCAGAGTGTTGATGGAAACTTGCGGTGGTTTCGCTGCGAGGTGAAAATTGGAATTGATTTTCGGAGAATACATTTCACTTTCAACGCTCCGCACCAGGAATGAATAATACAGAATGGAATGGCTACGGTTGAGCTGTGCATGTCCGTCGATTGGGTGAACTATCGGTTACTATCATGTTGCGGTAAAATTTCGGGTTGGTGATTTTAACCCAAAAAACCACAGAGTAGGGTGGTATTAGCAGCTAACACTCAGAGGTGGAGGTGGAACGTGGATGTCTGCAAGAATGAGGAATGTTTGATGAACAATAGGGTGCCAATGAAAATCAATCGAGTAAAACCCGTCCCCACACGAAAATCCTGGGCACGGCTATGCCGCGGTGAAAACCTTCTTCGCTCGGTTCCATTTCAATGCATAATTTAGCATGGCGGCGCACTTTTCCAGCGATGAATTGTGAAAGCTGATTGTTCCGCTCATCAACTATTAACGTCTCGGATCGAACTATTTGCATCGAGCACAGAAAAAAACGGCAGGTGAACACGTTTGCGCTTCTCGAGAATATTTTAGCAGTCCAGATAGGTTCAGGTAACAAATCGGTTAATCGTTCTGAAATGTAACTAAATAAACTGTTTTGCTAGACTATGCAATGGCGTGACAAACAGTTGTAAAACAGAGTTATAAATTGCTATTATTTACTTTTGCAACAAAGCAGATCAATGTCGATGCAAGCGAACGACAGAATAACGAAGGCTTTAATTGCATGTACAGTACCAATATAACAAGGCCCCGGAAGCGAACGAATTGAGCCAGGTAATGAAATCTGACACATGTCAGTCCGGTGACCCCGATTTCAAGCTGCTGCCGGCTGCATGCAAAACGGGAATGGGGATGGAGGTAAAGTTGAAAAAGTCAAAAACCACCAAGGAACAGTTAATTCTCTACTTTGTTAGCGACCCCGGGTAGAAGAAGAGGCGGCGCTCGAACAGAAAAAGCACTTTAAATAACTTCCAACCACAAAGAGGGCAAAAAAGTTTTCTGTTCGTTTATGGTTGTTTTTTTTTTCTCTCTCTGGCTAACCAGAAAGCTGCAAAAGCTGTTTGCATGTGGCCAAAGCGGATATTTTGCCTGAAAAGCTTCCACCCTTCTTTCCTAAGTCAGGGGGAATGAGGCGGAATTTTGAAACCACAACCACGGTCGTTTGTACGAGTTGTTCGAGTATCGACTAGAGTGCAGTAATTTTTAATAGGATTCAAACGAAACCGCTCAGAATGCACACTGTTGATGGGGGCAAATCATAAAAACTTCGGTAAGTTGGAGGGAAATTGGTTTTCCGTTGTTTTTCTTTATCACAAAAATAAAAACTGTACTCGCTCGGTTCATTTACGGAGAGTGACTATGAGTACAGTACTAAACTAATGGAACGGACGTGATTGCGTCGTTTCTCGACCCGATCGACCGACAAGGAAGACAAATTGCGTGAGTCATTCGGTGTGCTAGTGTCTGCAATGGGTTGTGTAAAATGTTGAGTAACGTAATATTCCGAGCACGCAAAACTGTGATGAGTAGCGGTTTTGATTGTATTTTTTTTTTGGAATTGGACACTTTTGTTCTGTGGAAAATCCAACCCTCTCTAGCATATTGACGCCACAAACAAAATTGATAGTGTTAATCAGCATCCCGTGGTAATAATGTAGAACATTCAGAGTGAAATATCAATAAATTATTAGTCAATTCAGAGCTCCATTTAATTTTTATTATCCGTGACCATGACCGTCTCGACGCTCGCTCAACAGAGACCGGTGACGAAAGTCTACTCGGGTGACCCCAGAATTGTCAATAGCCCTACTAATGATAGCGAAGCGACACGGTCATCGCGATAATCAGGAGAGTGAATAAATATTAACAGTGCCTGGCCACAGTGTTAATAAAGTAAAACCTTTTGAATGGCTCCGTGACTGGGTGAGAGCACGATAGTGGTTTAAATGAGACTGATATGTTGCTAATATATCACTTTTCGTAGGTTTTGAAAGATTTCACGTCTAAATATCAGCATGATATTCATTTGCTTTCTGATCAGAAGCAATCTAATCTTAAATTTCGACCGAATTCTTGTTTTATGTTACAAATATAAATGTAAAATTATTCGATCTTGATAGAAGCATGTCTTTCAAAATAACGTTGATTGCATTTTTTTTATGAAGGCTAATAAAAAAATTTACTCAATTGTCGTTGACAAATTATAATTTTAATCTAGGGCAAAAGACGAAATTTCCCACGTAAAATTGCAGTCCAACTTTTAACATTGCAGAAACTCAATAAATTACCATTCGTTCGCATCCACCAGTGTAACAAGGCCAACAGGGGCTCAGTCCACTTTCCAGTCTATTCCTTCTTGCAACGCACACTCGCACACCACGAACGTGAGTGCCACCACCCAGCTCTGCCACTAGTATTAGTATCGGATGCACTCCCTAGTTACCGTATCGTTTACGATTTGTTGACTTTTCCTGCATAAGCGGAACGACTTTTCCTGTCTGTTGTTGGTGGGATAAGAAAAGGAAAAGCGGAGAATGAGAGCTCAGCTTTTCGAAGCGTGTTTTATTTTTTCTCGTTCGTCGAAACATCGGCGGCGCGTCAAGGGCATCCGCCGCAGCTAGCTATGCCAGTAGTGAAAGGAAGGTCGCCTGACGCTTGAAAAATGAACCTTTGCCAGGCGCGCGGCTAGATGATAAGGGGGGATAATTTTCGCTTTTTATTTGAAGGATTCTTGCCAAGACAGAAGTGGCAAGATTACCGAAAGAGCCGCAGGAAGAGACGATAGACGATACTGCTGTCGACATGTTCCGCATTGATGGATGGTTGGACTTTGTAGTGGGTCGGATCTTCTGTGGCTGACGTTTCGTGAATAATGCCGCCCTATCAAAAAGCTAAAATAAACACGATTTCAAGATCAAATTAATGTACACGAGCCACTAGAATGAATTTGATTATAACCAGATTGACTTGAAATGTTTCGGCTATAAACATTAAATTTATGAGTGTTTGTGTGTGTGAAAATCTGCTCCAGCTTTATAAGAGGCCGGCTGTCCGGTCGCTCCTGCATTCCATTCTGTACGTGACTAGAAAACTTTTTTTTTTTTTAATCTGAAAATAGCTTGCGCGAAGATCATTTCGCTACACAACGAAACGAAATTCTCTACCAGACATGCTTCTGCCCTCTGATTATCCGAAAGTTTATGACATAATGTGAATCACCTGGTTTATTGTGTTCACCACACTTTCCACTCGCTCTAGCTTGAGATTCTCAGAAATTTCAAAAGTAAAAAATGAGTCTATTCTAGTGCGTTGTTTATTGAAACAGGGAAAATTGTTGATAGTCGTGTCGCATTTGCAGTATGTTTCTTATCTGATTGTCATGTGTTGACACGGCGGTGTGCAGGATTTCTGCTTTGGAGGAGTTTTGCTAGGATTAAGTTGTTGAATACAGAAATGCTCGTGCCTGCTACTTACCACGAGAACAATAGACATTCGATTTCCCTTGTTTGATCGCGACTGTCGAACGAAACTAGCGAACAAATGCACCACGTACGATATTGCATGTTAATAACATTTCACGGCGGCCTTGGAATTACTGAACAATTTGGTAAGTAAAACAGTTTTAAACACGCAATTTGTTACGAACAAAAACGATACACCGTTTCAGTGTATATTGAGGATGATGTCTTTGAAGTTGGGGTGCCCGATCTGCCTATCCAGGTTGAGAGTAATGCGATCCGCATGAAAATTTCGCATTTTGCGCCTGCTCTTGCATCAACTAAAACCTAGCTACATTCAATTCGGGCTCGATGATTTTACGGCGTCCTTTCCAAGTTGTGTTTCTTATAACGGCCAGATAGCAACTTGCCAATTTCGTTACAAAGATGTACAAAAAACTAGTGAAACAATATCATTGGAAGTAGCAAAACCAAATTCATCATTGCCAGACACTATCTTTGACAGAGTTTTTATAATGCTTCCCTAACAAAAGCGGCGTAAGCAATCCTTGGGCTAGTAATGATTATGTAGGACCAAAGAGTCAATTGTGGTTCCAAACTCCAGGCGTTATCGAACAGTGTGCTACTTTTGTAGCTTTTTTGAATGCGTAGTCAATTTGAGACATCAGCCTACTATCCGGTGTGTTTGCTTCGTGTGCAACAGCTATTTAAGCAGGATTTACGTTCAGCCCTTCGTGAGTGCACCAGTGCAAGATGGTGTATAGTACCGTGTAATGGGGTGAAATTGATCACCTGAAAATTCGTGATAACAAATACGAATCAAAAGATATTGCTCTTACAACATTAGGCAATGTTAACGTGTCCTTAAACGCAACTTTTGCATGATTCACATACCTTTCAAAGTTAACCCTTGCATGCCCGGTACAGTTTTTCATATTTTCGAGAAATTCTTCTAACTCAGTCAAAACTCAATCAAATTTGATCAAACAAGTTTTTAAATAAAAAAAAAGTATTAAATTTACTTGAAGTAATTTAGGTTGAGGGTTATTTTCGTTAAATTTGGAGAAGTGAGTAAAGTTTGATAAAAGCTCAAAAAATGTAATTTTCAACAATGATCATTCCATACCATTAAAGAAATACTGATAAATTCGCAGGAAACCACAAACATTATAATTTCAGAGCTAGTTTTTGAGCTTTTGCAACAAACTGAATTGAAATCGGTCTAACGACGATCAAATAAGAGCAAATTTAGCAACTAGCAGCTCGTGAACCGAAATAAACAAATTTTAACCTGCTTACCTTACCAGTCAGCTCCAGGCCGAAGTGTCCCTTGCTGTTCGAAGAAGTCGTCTCCATTCAACTCGGTCCGTGGCTGCAGCTCGCCAGCCATGTCGTCTGCGGAGGCCCCGCAGGTCGTCTTCCACTTGATCGAGCCACCTTGCTCGCTGCGCGCCCCGTCGCCTTGTTCCAGTCGGGTTGTTATCAAGAACCATTTTCACCGGGTTGTCGTCCGACATCCTAACGACATGCCCAGCCCACCGTAATCTCCCGATTTTCGCCGTTTGAACGATGAGTGGTTCTCCCAGCAGCTGATGCAACTCGTGGTTCATCCGCCTCCGCCATGATCCATCTTCCATCTGCACTCCACCACAGATGGTACGCAACACCTTTCGTTCGAAAACCCCAAGGGCGCGTTGGTCCTCCACAAGCATAGTCCAGGTTTCGTGGCCGTAGAGGACTACCGGTCTGATCAGTGTTTTGTAGATGGTTAACTTCGTGCGGCGGCGGATTTTATTCGAGCGGAGTGTCCTCCGGAGTCCAAAGTAGGCACGATTTCCTGCCATAAGGCGTCGACGAATTTCTCTGCTGGTGTCGTTGTCAGCAGTCACCAGTGAACCCAGGTACACGAACTCGTCTACCACCTCGATTTCATCACCGCTAATATGAATTCGTGGCGGGAGGTTGACACTGTCTTCTCTGGAACCTCTTCCTCTCATGTACTTGGTCTTCGATGCGTTTATGGCCAGCCCAATTCGTCCGGCTTCAGCCTTCAGTCTGATGTACGTCTCCGTCATCTTTTCAAGGGTTCGTGCTACAATATCAATGTCATCGGCGAAGCCAAAGAGCTGAACAGACCTTCTAAAAATCGTGCCACTCGTGTCGATACCAGCCCTACGTATCATGCCTTCCAAAGCGATGTTGAATAGCAAGCACGATAATCCATCACCTTGCCGTAACCCTCTTCGAGATTCGAAGGGACTCGAGAGTGTCCCCGAAACTCGAACTACGCACATCACCCGATCCATCGTCGACTTGACCAGCCGTGTCAGTTTATCCGGAAAGCCGCAATCGTGCATAATCTGCCATAGCTGGTCTCGAACGATTGTGTCGTATGCCGATTTAAAATCGATGAACAAGTGATGTGTGGGCACGTTATACTCACGGCACTTCTGTACTGTTCTGTCTACTCATGAAGTCTCTGTTAGGCGTGCTTGTACGTGATTGGTTCATTGTTCTACCTTGAAACTTTTCATCAAATGATGAAATAATGATAACTGAAGCATAACAGCTGCTCGGACGGTTCCGCCGAAGACTCGCAAGAGTGTGAAGCATCAACCACCGAACAGTCGCACCCCCCGGAGTCAAAAACCGCCACAGTGTGTGCGACGACCTTCTGTTGCCAATCGACTGCTGCAACCGAAGCCGAAGAGTGAGGAAGAGCAACTTTCATCAACCAGCCAAACCGCTGTTGGCAGCGTCAGCCAATACCCGGATCATCTTCTGATCCGGACAAAGACGGCAACTTCACTGCAAAGTGAGCAGCCTCCGCTGCGTGCAAGCGAATCTCCATCACGCAAAAGGCGCCTCGGGTGTTCTTTGCAGGAGATTCGCCAAAGAGCAGCTAGCGACTGCATTCATCCAGGAGCCGTGGATCAACGAATCCAAAGTTCTCGGACTTAACGCTCCTAACGGTAGGTTAATCTACTGTGATACGCAGTCCAAACCAAGGACTGCAATTCTACTAAATAGAGAACTAAAATTTTTACCTATTACAGAATTTATCCAACGCGACGTCGTTGCCGTCACGATTGAAGAACCGACAACCAGAGGAAAGCAGGAAATGGTTGCCGCGTCGGCTTACTTCCCGGGCGACCAAGGTGATATACCGCCACCCGAAGTTGCTGCGCTCGTGTGGTACTGCAAGGCCATCAACAAGCCGTTTCTGATCGGCTGCGATGCCAACGCCCACCACACGATCTGGGCCAGCTTGGACACCAACACTAGGGGTGAGTACCTACTTGAATACCTTACTTCTAACGATGTCAATGTATGTAATGTAGGGAATAACCCCACGTTTACCAACGCTATCAGACAGGAGGTCCTTGATCTCACTCTGTGTAGCGCCTCTATTTCTGGAAAGATTAAAAATTGGCATGTCTCCGATGAACCTAGTTTTTCGGACCACAGACACATCGTTTTTAATATAGAGGCTAACCCTCTGAAAAGAGAGCTGTTCAGAAATCCTAGGAATACAGATTGGGAATCCTTTAAGGAACACCTGATCGATTCACGAACTTTCAGTTACAGCAACATTCGAAATTCAGTTGACCTGAATTCGGCAGTAAATGATCTACAAAACAGAATCATGGATGCTTTCGACGCTAACTGTCCCCTAACACAGCGGTCAGTATGCCGTGACGTACCCTGGTGGAATGATCAACTTAGTGACCTTCGTCGGGAAACTAGGCGGTTGTTCAACAGGGCAAAAGTCACGTCTAACTGGGACGACTACAGGGCGTCCCTCACTAAGTACAACGCCGAGCTACGCAAGGCTAAACGGAAATCCAGAGTTAGTTTCTGTGAAAGAATCCAAACTCTGCCGGAAGCTACGCGGCTCCAAAAGGCGATGTCCAAAGACCATACTAACGGTTTAGGACAGGTGAGGAAAGAGGATGGATGCCTCACTGTCACTACCAAGGAAACGCTGGAGGTTCTTATAAACACCCACTTTCCTGGATCGACAGAGACCGAAGAACTGTATAGTGATGGGTCGCGGCAGGACAATTCGAGACATATGGCGTCTCGGGAGTCCATCCTGCTGGCCTGTCGACTGTTCATGGAAGCTTCAATAGGTTGGGCTCTAAGCTCAATCGACCCTATGAAGTCTCCAGGTCCAGACGGCATACTACCCATCTTTCTACAAAAATCCCAACCTCTGACCTCTTCAGAGCCAGCTTTATCCTGGGCCATATTCCGGATAACTGGCTGAAGGTGAAGGTAGTGTTTATCCCCAAAGTTGGAAGAAAGGACAAAACCCTACCTAAAACTTTCAGACCCGTAAGTCTGACTTCATCACTTCTCAAGTTGATGGAGAAAATAATGGATAAATATATCCGTGATGAGTTTCTTAAAGACTCCCCGCTGAATAGGAACCAACAAGCCTATCAAAGCGGCAAGTCAACAGAAACTGCTCTTCACAGCTTAGTGACGTTGATTGAAAAGTCCCTGAGTTATCAGGAGACGGCGCTATGTGCCTTTCTTAACATTGAAGGGGCCTTCGATAACACGTCCTATGCATCAATTAATACTCTCTCCAATAAGGGAATCGACCACACTTCAAGGAGCTGGATACACGCAATGCTCTCTAGCAGAGTGATCACAGCAACCTTGGGGGGTTCGTCTGTAACAATGTCAGTCATCAAGGGATGCCCGCAAGGAGGAGTTCTCTCCCCCTTGTTATAGTCACTAGTTGTCGACGCACTTCTCAACAAGCTTTCACAGCTTGGTTACGAGGTCATTGGATACGCCGATGACATCGTCCTCATCGTCAGAGGTAAAGATGACGCAACTCTGTCGAGCCGAATGCAAACGGCTCTGAATACCACCATGTCATGGTGTTTACAGGAGGGTCTAAACATAAACCCCTTAAAAACAGTCCTTATTCCATTCGGCAGACGAAGGAAGATCTCCATCACTCCTCCAATACTGAATGGAGTTAGACTGGGCTTCAGCAATGAAGTCAAATCCCTCGGAATTATTCTGGACAAGAAACTGAACTGGTCTGCACAACTGAATCATGCCGCTAAGAAAGCGATCTCAGCGATCTGGGCCTGCAGAACTCTGTTCGGTAAAACCTGGGGACTGAAACCAGACTTGGCACTCTGGTCTTACAAGACCATTGCCCGACCAAGAATCACCTATGCTGCCCTAGTGTGGTGGCCTAAGGTGAACGAAGTGACTGTGCAAGCCAAACTCAAAAAAGTTCAAAGACTTGCATGTCTTTCGGTTACCAGCGCTATGCGAACAACTCCAACTGCAGCCATGGAAGCTATGCTTTGCCTACTACCTCTACATCTTCATGTGAAAAAGGAAGCAGAGCTTGGTGCTCTAAAGCTGCAAAGGTGGAAAACTATACTTGAAGGGGACCAAATCGGCCACCTTCGCATACTTAGGGAGTTCAAACTAACTCCGCTATTAACCACAGTCTCACGATGGAGAAACATTTCCCAGGATCACGATCCATTCTAGAAGAAGAAACGCAGGACTCGAATGCGCCATGTGCTGGTTCGACTATCGCTAGGACAAATTCGCATTACATAGCCTGCGATATCTTCACAGAATCGAAAGTGGAATGGGCAATCAACTCATTCGAGCCCTATAAGTCCCCGGGATTGGATGGATTATTACCAATAATGCTTCAACGGTGTGGAAGGGTAATAATTCCATTCATAGCCGAGATATTTAGGGCAAGCCTGACACTTAATTACATACCCACCAACTGGAGAAAAACGAGAGTGATCTTCATACCAAGGGCTGGGAAGCGCGACAAAACACTTCCAAAAGCCTTCAGACCAATAAGTCTAACCTCCATTATGTTAAAAATTATGGAAAACTAATTGACTATCACATTAAATCAACGTACCTAAAAACCTCTCCGCTGAGTAGGTATCAGTTTGCATATCGAAGCAACATGTCAACAGTGGATGCAATACATATGCTAACGACAAAAATAGCGAAATCTATAGATACAAAAGAAATCGCACTCGCTGCGTTCTTAGACATAGAGGGAGCTTTTGATAATGTATCCCATCACTCAATGTTGAACGCAATGGGACACCATGGGTTTGATACATATACCTCAAAATGGATTGAAACCATGCTGAATAGTCGTGAGATAACTGCAGTATTGGGTAATACTACCCTTACAAGGAACACAACAAAGGGATGCCCGCAAGGTGTAGTTCTATCGCCTTTGCTGTGGTCATTGGTTGTAGACCAGCTACTTAGAAACCTAACTGAGCTAGGTTTCAAAGTTGTCGGATTCGCCGATGATGTTGTGATTCTTGTGAGGTGAAAATTCGACAGTACAGTATCGGAGAGAATGCAGTTAGCTCTAAACTATACTTTAGAATGGTGCAGACAAGAGGGGCTGACCATAAACCCCTCTAAAACAACCATTATTCCCTTCACCCGGAAAAGAAGGTACAACTTGGAGAGCCTGAAGCTGGGCGAGACTACACTGCAGCTTTCCACTGAGACTAAACATCTTGGAGTAGTTTTAGATCAGAAACTCAGCTGGAATGCACATATTGAATATGTCATCGGTAAAGCTACGAGTGCCCTCTTGGCATGTAGCAAAGCTATTGGCAGAACATGGGGTCTAGGGCCAAGTATGATCTATTGGTTGTACCAGGCAATAATAAGACCAAGAATAACGTATGCCTCGCTAGTGTGGTGGCCTAAAACAAAAGAGAGGTCAACGCAGAACAAGCTTGGCAAGTTGCAAAGGCTAATTTGTAATGCAATTACAGGAGTAATGAAAAGTGCTCCGTCGAAAGCCTTAGATGCAATTCTGCATCTATTACCACTCCACCAGGTAGTACAACTAGAGGCGGAAAAAAGTGCATTGAGACTAACACGCCTTAAAAAAGTATCTGATGGAGATCAGACAGGCCAGCTGGCAATCCTCAAACATTTTCAGCTGAGCAAACATATACCAGGTATCGAAGATTGGATGAATACAGAAGCAAACTTCGAAATACCTTTCAAAATCATAGAGACCGAACGGGAAGTTTGGGAACAAGGTGGCCCGAATATCCGACAAGGCTCTGTCGTCTTTTACACAAATGGCTCAAAAATGAATGATTCAACCGGAGCAGGTATAAATGGTCCTGGGATAAGTATCTCGATACCAATGGGCCGTTGGCCTACAGTGTTCCAGGCCGAAATATTTGCAATTTATGAATGTGCACAAGTCTGTTTGGCTAGGAAATACAGGCATGCTAACATATGCATTTTTTCTGATAGCCAAGCAGCACTTAAAGCACTAAAAGCCTTCATATGTACCTCTAAGCTAGTATGAGAGTGCATCCTTTCACTGAAACAACTGGCAGAAAGAAACCAAGTATGGTTATACTGGGTTCCTGGTCACTGCGGAGTGGAAGGCAATGAAAAAGCCGATACGTTAGCTAGACAGGGGTCATGTACCGATTTCATTGGCCCAGAACCGTTCTGTGGGGTGTCATCAAACGCCTTGAAAGCAGAATTGAAAACCTGGGAACAAAGGACAATACAAGAGAACTGGAGATGCTCAGTAGGGCTACGCCAGTCTAAACGCTTTATAAAATCAAGCGTAAAGAAAAGCCAGCAGTTGCTTAGTTTAAATAAAAAGGGACTAAGGACAATTACCGGACTGTTTACAGGACACTGTCCAAGTAAGCATCAACTGAAACAAATTGGTCAGTCAGATGACGAATTTTGTCGTCTCTGCGGGTTCGAATGTGAAACCGCAGAACATTTGCTCTGCCACTGTAGTGCACTAATACAGCGCGGAATAAGAGCCTTTGGAAAAGGAACTTTGGAGCCTATTGAGGTCTGGTCTGCGAATCCTAATGAGGTAATACATTTCATACGAAATACAGTGCCTAATTGGGAGAAAGGGTGCGATAGGACAACGACGATCACTTCCATCAATAAGATCAAAATAATGGTCGCAGTGGTCCAAATCTTTCAAAAAAAAACCACAGTCTCCGACTGGATGGACGTTAGGACCAACATGGATATTCCATATATAGTGATTGAAACAAACCGCTCTATGTGGAACAATGGAGGGCCTAATCTTCCACCTGGCATCGTCAGTTTTTATACGGATGGCTCGAAAATGGGATTCCTAACGAGATCTGGTATATAAGGACCTGGTATCAGGGAACGTTTTCCCTAGGAAAATGGCCCACCGTTTTTCAAGCAGAGGTATATGCCATATATATCCGCGCAAAAATATATCTGCAACGCAACTACAGACATGCGAAAATCGGTATATTCTCGGACAGTCAAGCAGCACTACTAGCACTTAAGTCCGTCAAATGCGCTTCCAAACTTGTTTGGGAATGCATTGAAACTCTACGGGATCTTTCCCGACAGAATTCAGTTTTTCTGTTTTGGGTGCCCGGACACTGCGGAGTCGAGGGTAATGAACACGCTGACTACCTAGCAAGACAGGGATCAGATCAGCGGTTTATTGGCCCCGAGCCGTTTCTGGGTACGTCCATTTCCGCTATCGAAAGCGAACTACTAACTTGGGAAAGACTAGAAATAGTATCCCAATGGCAACAGGCACAGGGTTGTAGACAAGCTAAACAGTTTATCTATCCGAACCCTGGAACCGCCAGAAAGCTACTTAGTCTAAATCGTAGTGACCTACGGATAATTACGGGACTCCTTACCGGACACTGTCCCGCTTTTTATCATTTAAAGAAAATCGGTGTAGTGTTGAACGACACCTGCCGATTCTGCAAATCTGAACCAGAGAGTTCAGAGCATTTGCTTTGCTCTTGCGAAGCTCTTGCTTCCTCTAGGTACAACTTCTTAGGGAGTTACCTTTTAACTCCATACCAAGTGTGGAGTTCTAATCCCAAGCAGGTAATTAGTTTCATCAACTATGATGTACCTAATTGGGGTACAGGTTTACAACAAAACAGCTCTACTCCATCAATGAGTACGAGCAATCCGTTACCTGTGCACAGCAACCGGGGCCTGCCACAAAAGACAATCAGCAAGAATGTCGCAGTGGCATCTCAGTACCCCTTCAGGCATATATTAGAACAAAAAAAAAAAAATAACAAAATTGTCATCATTTTATCAATTCAACGACATATTGACTGTTGTAATCTATCATGGGCTTACATATAAATAATTCATTCCGACGTCACACCTTAGTTTTAGTTTTCTCAGAAAGTACCGCGATATAGTGCGGGAAGACGTAGTCATACGCCAAAAGCTGATTTTTATCATTTCATCAAATTTAAGGTTTCGTCAATTCACGGTACTTTTTTTTTTGACTGTGATAAAATCGAAACAACACTGCAGTAATCCCTTCTATTTCAGCTAACTAAAAAGGTATGCGTTAGCCTGTAGCCATAGAGTTCGTTATCGAGATATTTTTTCGCTGAAAATTGCTGAGCAAAATTATGTTGTACAAAAATACTGTGGTATTCATATTAGATGAAATGGCCCAAAGTTGATAAGAATCCCGAGCAAGATCTGGTACACCACAAGTTTTATTAAATTTCAATTATAGATTACAATTATTCTCTATTACCCCCTTGCCTGCGCACCAGTATTACGGCTATCGGTGATAACCTGTCGATGGCTGACCGCGCGCCAATATGGCAATTTTTCGGTCAGTGGCATCGTGTTACAAGATATTTCGAAAAGAATAGTGTGACGGGCGCACGCAAGAAACGACCTATTTTTATCCTCTCGCTCAGGTGGAGGCGGTTATATTTTACACATTCCTTCGAGTCTACTAGAAACAAGTTGCAGCGCTTCTCGCCAGAAAAAAAAACAAAAATACAATCGAGAAATGTTTATATTGAAATGACTTTTATCGCGAAGGGTCGTTTAAAATTACATTTCTACAGACTTACAGAGCAACTCTGATTAATCAATCAGTCAAATTTTGAGCATTACTCAACATTGTTGCTAAAACGCGTGCAAAATCATTTGATAGTCCCACGGAAAAGTGAATAATCAATTGCAATGCAACCGTACATACCATTCCCGCCATTTATTTTTAGCTAGAGCCCACAGAAAGGGTGACGTTGGTCGCAATTAGTCAACAAAGACCGACAGAATACTTACAAATGCAATTACAATTTACAATTAGCTCTCTCAACCGTAGGAATGGAAATGATAGCTGCCAAAATTCCTCCGGTAGTGCAATCGTCAACAGAAGGCACCAGTTGTGACGAACGGAAATTGTTTCACAAATCGTTTCACCTTAAATTCATTTGATCTAGTGAACCAACACCGTTTTCATGTCATCAAAAAAAAAAAAAAACAAAAAATCAGGAAATTAGAATTCCTTTCAACTGCGTTGAACGGTCAGGTGCCACAGATCAAAGCGCTATCGCCTTTGTTGGTTGGTTTATTTTTGCATCCCGCCAAGCGCGTGTTCGTAAACAGTATCTAATTTCAATTCGAATTAACATAACAACAAATCTGTTTACCCCTTCGTTGGTGGAACAGCCCCTGTTTGTCCCGTTTTGATGCGTTTTCATGGTCACTTTGCATTGAAGAAACACGCAGAAAATGCATCTCGTCAAGTTATATTTTTATCTCCCCCCAGGAAGCAGAACAGAATTGTTTGGAATGTTTTTTTTTCGATGGTAGAAATCCAATTTTATCAACCAGCAAACATCAACTATTTGAAACGTTTGCAAACAGAGGCTATATGTATCGAATCGCTAGCATGTCGCATGTCGCTAGCCAAATATAAACAAATGTAGCGCCCCCGAAGGCAGGTTTTATATTTAGCCTGATGCAGCCAGCCGTCGCGTTCTAGTTTCGATTCCTATTTCCCAACTCTAACACTTTATAGCTTGACATCATCTGGTTGCCTGGTTAGTGCGCTTAACCGACCGTTTGATTTATGCACAAACCACACGCACGTGCCATTCGGCAGCGGTATAAATTGGGCCCTACGAGGGAACACACTGACAGACACGTGATGCGGGGTAGTCCCGAATCAATTCAGTTGCACACTAAGACAATCACCGGAAGATTTGGTTTGTTGCAATATGGCATTGAAAAAGAATAATCGATTTAAAGTGGAGCTTCGATGATTTGTCGTCGTTCAGATTAAAAATTTTACATTTAATCTGGAAATTTATGGGCTATTGTTATTCGGGGTGATTTTTCCCTAACTGGCTTTCTTGAGCACGTTCTTAATATAAATCGTTTTGTCAAGGTAGAAATGGTTTCGCTGTCCCATTTGTTTTATCGACTCCGTAGTTTTCTTCTCCTCCTCGACTAAAATAAGGTTGCGTAGGTCTATTTTTTATAATAAAACCAATAAAAAATTGTAAAATAATCCAAGCAGACTAAATTGGTTTATTTGGAAGACAAAATATTTCGTAAGCTAAAGAGTCACGTACTTCAACAACGAAATTATTTTCTTAAGTTATTATCCTTATTCCACACAAAAAAAAACGCAACCTTGCGTGTCAGACCGAAAGCTTCGAAGCAGTGCATTCGTTGAGGTTACATTCCGGTGCAGAAAATGCTCTTTTAAGTGCAGAAATAAGGGCGACTGTAAAAACCAATTATTCACCCTCGGAAGTTGCAACGGAATTAATCGCGTTGACCTTTTGCCAAAAGAGGCTGCACGCGCACCGGCATTCCGCAATTGATTACACCCACTGCCGTCGAGCGATGCCATATCAACAACGACGCCACCGTCGCCACCGGGGCCGGAATGCCCAAACAAGCGCTTGTCAGTGACGTTTATTAGAGCCAACCCGCACCAAATCAAGCGTGAATAATAGTCAAAACGGGTGAGCAGAGCATCATACTGCAACAGCAGACCCGCCCACATTGGGCCTATGATCGTACCTACGCTAGCCGATGCGAGCCGTGATAAGCGAATGCAGATTGAATGATTGAGCATTTGATCGAAAACGTGACTCAAGTGATGGCGCTGTATTTGCCACTAGATTGGCCACCCATGGAGGTAAGTGATGCTGCGTCTCCATTTCTGCCCTTGCCTATAGAGTCTAGCATTGAATTCGTAAATAATAATATAAAACATCTTGTATCCAAGTCAAACTAATAAACTGAATTACAGTGATTCGCGAACGAGTTCAATAAAAAGAAAAGCTGTATAAATGCCATTTTAACCTTGAAACGAAAAAAAAAAAATTAAATTGCAATGGAACCTACCGCGTATCTCCAAGACATGTTGCCAAGCTAGGGTTATGCTAACGCGAACACCCGTGTATTTCTGGAGCTGGAGCACCAACACACAACAGTAATAGTCACCCAAAAACCTTCACCGTCGCTGGTAGGGTGACACTTTTGCCACTCGTCGTGGCCCACATAAACACAAGCTGTACACACACAATTTTTCCACCTGTTTGACCGACTCGAGACTAAAATCACCAGATCGCAATTTGCACACGCTTAAAACCTCGCACGAGCGTCGTTGTTCGACTTTAAAATACTGCTCCGATGGGAAGCACTTCTGGCAATCGACTGAACGCGCGCTCACGCTCTTCCCATCCACCGCTGCTGAGACACTGAAATTGCCACGGGAAAATAACACACGAAAACTTTGCAATCCCACATACTGGAACCTCCGCCCCCACGGCGTTGGTTCGATTCTTGAGAGGGAAGGGTCGGAAATGATGGATCAACAGCATGCATCGTAGGGCGGTTGTAAAGAGGAAGAGGGCCTGGTGCTTAACAAACGCAGTGAATTTTCCACAAGCTGACCTTTATTTACTATAAAGCTGAACGGATAGAATGGATGGACGAGCAAATGACAGACGGCAGTGAGTGGTTTGAGTGATTGGGAAAATGGTGAGTAGTTTTTCATTTTCCACTTAGCTGGGAACGTTTTATGAGTTTTGGTGATTCTCGCACTGTGGGACGATGCTGGGCGGTCAGAATGGACTATCAATTTCGCCAATTATGGATCTTCTAGAAATTTGTTCTAAATTTTCATAGTATATTTTCATAATATTCCCTTGCTTTATGAACAAAAATAATTAGTTTTAAATTAAAAACTTTATGCTATGGTTTTGCTTCAGCTCGACTCTTGAAGCAAGTATTTTAACAGCATTTTTAAAATTTGAAAATATTCTGTTGAGCGTCTTAGTAGAATGATATAAGAATTCAGAAAAAAGAATTATGAGTTTCCATTAAACTCTACTAAAAATTCCTCAATTTCTAGTAGAGTTTAATGGAAACTTATAATTCTTTTTTTTTTAGCATTTTAAAATATAAATTCTGACTGCTTTTCATCATACCTGTCATAAATAAAAAAAAATCTAAATTTTGGTCTCTAATCACCAGGAAAAACCTGAACAAATTTTCCTAAACATCGCTTGCTCCAAGCATCATTTGTGTGCCGTACTACCATAGAATCAAAATCGGTATATGAACCATTTTCAGTAGTTCGTGAGTAAATATTATCTGAAAGAAAGCTACAATATTCCTAAGATGATAGAAATAGTTTCAAACAACATTGAATTAGAAACTTTGGCTGTAGTTCACGTTATGTAAAAATTCGATTTTCACAGATTGCAATGCTCGCTCTGGTGCAAACACTCTCCAAGAAAGAAATCAATGCTAAAATTAGTAGATATTTTTTGGAGAAATCGATAACTTTGACTTAAAATAAAGGGAAGGATGAAAAATCTCTAGACTTGTTCATGCACTTAGTCGTACGGAATTGAAATTTGATAACAATAAACAATTCAGATAAAACAAACAATAAAATTCAGAAGAAATAAGTGAAAACTGTAATAGAAATGTTATAATGTATGTGATAAATGATAACCAAATTGAAGAGAATATAATAATCGCTCAAGAACAAGACGAAAAAAATTAAAATGGAATGGGAACAACAGATTTTCCCCATATTATACAATTAAATTGAGTATTGTTTAATGATAAGTAATGTGCTCAGAATCTGTAACGACAATTGAGGGCATATTGGAACAAATGAAATAAAATGTTAATGTATACAAAAATATATCCAAAATTGCCTAACTTGAATTTTTTTAGTCCGGCTTATTAGTTGGAAGAAGGTTTCCTCAAAATTATTGATAAAAGAAAAGAACCATTTAAAACAACTCATTTGGATCACTATGAACCATAATACACATACCTTCTTCAAATAGATTTAGATACATATTGGTTACTGTTGACGCTTTTACAAAATTTGTGCAATTTCTCCCCGTTAAAATAATTCAGAAGAAGTAATCAAATATCTTATGAATTATTATATTTTTTCTATAGCAGACCAGAGAGAATCATTACTGATGGAGGCACTTGTTTCACCTTTAAATAGTTTAGTGATTTTATTTAGAATCATTACATTGAACATGTCAAAACAGTATGTAGAACACTAGAAGTAAATTGAGCAAGCAGAGCGATTAAATAAAACAATAACTCCTATGCTTACAAAAACGTCCAATGAGTCAAGTATTAAGAGCCAGTTCCCAAGAACCGCAACCACCTCTCTGAGGGACGTTGTTTTGATGCTCTCCGACTGAGCTGAAATTTTCAGCGTTTGATTGTCTATTCAAGTTGGGCAGTTTTGCAAAATTTCAATATTTTCATTGAGAATAAGTGGGGTAAAACGGCCCTTGAAATCTCCTGCTAGAATTGATAAATTTTTCTGAAAGATTGTGGTATTATTCTACTCTAAGAGTACTTCAAAATGCATGGTCACAATATATGGCAAAGTGGTAACATGACGAAAAAAAAATGCATTTTTCTTCTGAAAATTATCAATTTTCAGGGTCATCCTACTCTTCTCAGTATCGCTAGAAAAAATATCTGAATAGTTTTGTAGAGCAACTCAAGAGCCTAAATGTCATATATAAGCCAAGTGTGTCAAATCGGGTTTTTTTTTTTCAAAAAACCGTCAAAATCACTGAAATTACTATATTTCCTGCTGGACTTAATAAATTTTGCTGAAAATTTGGATAATCACTCTACCTTAGCAGGACTACCTACTTTACCAGAAGATACGCCATTTGGGGTAAAACGTTCCTTGAAGAACTTTTTTTTTTGAAAAATACCGTCAAAATCATCAAAACTGCAAGAACTTGGGTTAGACATGATAGATTTATTGAAAATTCAGATTATCACTCAAGTGAAATACAGACTCGAGGGCACGATGACAAAAGTGACAAATAGATTTACCTGATGAAAGAAAAAATATTTTTCTTGGAAAATACTTGGCGATTTTCGGGGTGCTATTTCCTCTACAGAAAACTTGCTTTTCTCGGAACCTAGTGAAAAAGTCAAGAAAAACTTCATTTTTTTTTCATTCAGTTTCCAAATTATGCATCTAGATTTGATATCGAATGAAACCTCTTTACTGGTGAGCATGAGCATGAGAGCATGATTGACCGCCCGCGGTTGCTACTCCGTTATTGCCAGATCAGCTGTAATTACACATAGAACCAACGGATGATGCTTGGGACTAACATGCATCCTCAATGTGTAAAAACTGGTGACCTTAATCTTTATATAAGGCAATACCAGCGCCGGCCGCATCCGAATGCAGGTCAAAGAAGGAGTGTGTATAGGAATATGTTGACGTGATACTCGCTTCATTGGAAGCCAAGAACACCTCTGCACTTCCACGAGAAATCACTGGGATGTTGGAGAAACTGGAATGTTGGGGGCAGGGTTTGCAGCAGGTTTCGTTTTGGTAAACGATGCGCTTAGCTCGGTGTGCGGGTTTATCATAACAAATATTGCGCCTACGAGTTCATTATATTCACGGCGAAAATCATAACGTGATCCGAAATCATTTTGTTTAATGATGTAATACCGCAAAAAAGCACACGCTAGAATACCGGACCTATAACTAAATTTGAGCATATTCAAATCCCCGGATACTTTCTTATGAAGTCGAAGCGTAGCTCCCATTGATTTATTTTAAACAACTGTTACGAAAGCTACGAAGATTGTATTGATATTTAACGCTTCGCCACTCATATCGCTTTCTCGTAAAGTGACCTGACACCGAAACCTATGACGCCTTGATAATCTATCTGTAGGAAATGCGATGGTGTCAACGCGGAGTCTCCAAATATTATGTCACCGGGACATTTGATTCTATGCCTAGCAGATCGACTAACGATGTTTCCCGTATACTGGTTGTATGTTGTTAAAAGACTATCTGATTTGAGACCGATTTAAACTAAATATAAAATGCTATGGGAGCCACGCACTATGTGCGGTATAACCCAGTGTAATGCAACATATTATACCACACGACGCGTATTCGATTTAACCCACACATTAACAATAACCACCCATAAAAGAGTCTGTGGTTTGCTTGACAGAAATACAAAAGTTATTATACTTTAAAAAATGGAACCGAGTTAAACCAACAAATAATGTTGGAGCCGCGCACGAATGTATGGTTTGCCAAGTAAATTTCAAAAGTGTGTAAAACTCAACGATTTGAAACCGACTTAAACCAACAGTAAAGGTACTGTTGGGTCCACGTACACGAGTGCGTGGTTTGTATTATAAAAATATGCAATTCCTATATATCGCCTTAGCAAGTCTATTTATAGATGAGTAACCTAATACACCTATTGAATATATAAACTGGCAGAATTCCATGCGTTCAAAGCATAAAATTTGAAGAAAATGCAAATATGCATATTAAACAAAGTACAAACAGAATTTACTTACAAAAGGCCAAACCAATCAAAATCTGAATATAATAGACATGAACTCGTGCTATGTCTACTTCCAAGATTTAAACAATATCAATTGAAAAATGTTAATATATTACAATATTTGCCCAATTCCATAATTTTTCAAGTTTATTTTTCAAAAGCTAGGAAAATCATAAAATGAAATGAAACCAAATGCCCGAAACCTGACAGAAATCTCTACACGCACTTGTGTAGTTTGCGTATTGCAGACGTTACCACAGTCCACACATCCAGTAAGCGGTTGCTGTTTGCAACAACACATGTGAAAAGTTCTCAATCTCGCGCACTTGAACACAGTAAAATGCATAGGAATGGCTAGAGCAAATGCTCAATAGAACACTGCCAGCTGGTAATTTTTATAAAAGAAACATATAAACCTATGCAATACCCCACACACGAATCCCGCCACAGTATTAGTGGTGCTGCACACGTGACCATGGCAACAAGTTTCTAAATTCCTATTAGAAATAATGAAATCAGTCATTTAAACGAAGCTTTCATCGACGTAAAGCTCAGGTTATAAATTTACGTCCATGAAGGTCACAAAGCTCTCAAATTGTACTTGTTATGTTACATAATTTTGAATTGAATTGAAAATAGACTGGACTGGACTGAATTTGTAGGCCTCTCCACGGATTATGTTTTTGAATCCGAACACAAGTAGGTATATATGATTCACATTACGGTGCAACATAAGCAGATTCCATCACTTGACTACCGATAAAGCAGCAGAAGTAAAAACTGCATTAAGTGTGCGTCCAATAATCCAAATCCAATAATGCTTACGTTATCATAATGAATGGTTTTGCCTTATTCAACTCTAACTAAATCAAATCTATAGTATGGATATTACTTTCAAAATAATATGGAAGCCCTTACAAAGGTTCATCAATTGGAAAACATAAGAAAATATTTTGAACAAAATTCCTAACAAGTTCCAGCAAAAAATGGTAGAAATCCACAATTACATTTTTATTTTTTGCTTGACAATTTTTTCATTTGCCTGCAACTACATTCGCTGTATTACGAAGACAGGAAATATACGTTTATTATGGTAAAGCTTAGAATAATAATATATCATCTAACAATTTTGAAATATGAAAAGAGATTCTGTACGAATCTTACTAAATAAACTAAAATATCACAAGCATTCGCAGGTTCTTACTCTTCTATAAATGTATATATTTAGGAATTTACTCTTTCGATACTATCCGGTCACGATTATTTAGTGAATATCGAAGATAAAATTAAAAAAATATCCGTTGCAGAAATTTACAATTCTTGTTGAGTAATTCATGGCAATCATATTTATGAAATAAACTTTCAATCACCATCAACAGCAGCATTGTATTTTTTCTTCAATTGCATACGAATAGAAATGTACGAACAAAAGTGTACCACTGCAATACGAATAGTACTGCTGCAGTACGAATAGAAGAGTACCAATGCAATCATAGACGACGAGAGACCTGCGGTTCTATACTCCACTGGTACTGTTGCTTTTACTGGCATGTTTTCTTTCAAGACATCAGTTTTTATTAGGTTCTACAGTACCTAACACGCAGGTTTAGAGATTGTTCAAGGATGGGTATTGTTTCAAACTTTTAGGAAAACTTTTACCTTCGAGACATCATATTAGTCTAAGCTCATGGAAGCAAAAATAAATTGACCTATTGGGACGGAGAAACTCTGTCAATTTTTATTTCGAAATTGATACAGGGAATATCACAGGGAACGGATGGTGTCCATTCACGTCGTCTGTGCTAGGAATGCTCGCATGTAATTGGTTCATTATTCGCGTAAATTTGTTATTGAAATTATTATCAATTTTACCGCTTAGCAATGAAATTAGAGTGATAATTAACACATTACAAAATTGTTATACATTTTATCTATCCAACAACATATTGGTTATTGTTATCCATCATGTGGTTATGCTGTTATTAGCGTTTGAAATCTGACGCAACATTTGCCCGTTTCATTTCCAATTTTACAGAATAGTAAACAAAGTAAACCAATATAGTAAACAAAGACGTGTCCCACGTCAAAATTGATGCATATTGACATCAGCGGACAACGGTGGATGAAGAAACAAGGTGAAGGGAAACTAACAGCAGCTTAATATGATATACGATATGTAATTGTTTTTATAGCAACGTAGGAGTGAATCTACTAGGTGAGAGAGTATGTATTTCTATGAGTTTGTTTGGTTGCGTTAACATATAAGTCTCGTGCCCCTACTCGGACAACTGGTCTTATGACCACTTGCTTGTTTGCTGGACCTTAACTTGTGTCTTGTGGAGTCCGTAGTAGGCATGACTTCCGGTCTGCTGCTGCGTCTCTGCTGCAGTTGGTGTCTGACTCGTTACTCAAATGATCAAAACAAACATCCGAGTTTCGCCAACCACCTCGAACTCATCTCTACTCATGCGCTAGCAGATACTTGGTCTTCGACGTATTTACCTTCAATCCAACACATGCTTCTCTGCTTCACTGTAAAGCAATCGCCTGGACACCTGGTCCTTTCAGATGAACTGGATGGATTTATTGATTTATTTATTGTGCCCCGCATGTTGAAGGCCGCACACGCACGTGGTTCAAAACACCTTCAGGAGGCAGAAACACAGGAACAGGAGGCTTTGTGTTCGGTCCCTTGCGTGTTTCAAACGGGCACAGTGATATCTTCACACAACACTGTATATCCTGGTCTGTCTTGTTAGTTTCACAGGGAAGTCCATAACATTCCATAGCTCTACACGGTCGATAGTATCGTCTTAAAATCGATAAATAGGTGGTTGGTATTCGCGACACTTTTGGAGGATCTGCCGCAACGTTTGCGATTTGGTTCATTGTCGATTGGGCGATGGGCATCCACAAAACCGGCTTGATAACTTCCCACAACCACAAACCCTCGTGCTAGCGGCGAAAGATAGAGACACGGCTGGGTTGATGATGATTTGGGAGAGCACTTTGTAGGATGCGTTGAGAATCGA
Source organism: Wyeomyia smithii (assembly GCF_029784165.1). NCBI lineage: Eukaryota > Metazoa > Arthropoda > Insecta > Diptera > Culicidae > Wyeomyia > Wyeomyia smithii. The sequence continues at coordinate 3,088,122 of NC_073696.1, forward strand.
TCGCCCATTGTCCGCATAGAACATAGAAACGCCAGAGAACAGAACAGAAAGATTAGAGATCGTGGAGAACTGGAACAACTCGTCCCCTTAATGCTAGAACTAGATTACTAGTATGCCATCATATTTATCGCGTTGAGCTCTATAACATATCCAAAACTCGTTGAAACACGATTACAAGAAAAAGTGTTTTTCATCAATTAAAAAACTAGATATCTCAACTAAAAACAGGCTTATTTTGTAGTAAAACTAAATAACTCGGTTTTTTGTTGATTTTTACGTTGCTATAACGGGCCTGAAACGATATGGATGCGTTTCATAAAATCTGAACCTTTAATAATTGCATTTGAATCATCATCACCAGAATACGTCAAATTTTCAAACTCGTTTTTCCTAAAACGTCAATTTTCGAGTTATCTAGTTCTAGCATTAAGGGGACGAACTGTGGTAAACCTTTCCCGTAAAAGCTTGTTGACGTTGGCCTTATTTTTAATAACGTAGTTATAAAAACAATAATACAGAACATTGTCACACTAGTTAGGGGCAACTACTGCTAAGACGATACGAATTGCTGTTTGGTCAGTGAGTATGGACATGGCGCAAACTGCTTCAAAATGAAGATTCTAATAAAACGCAAAATTATTAAAGAAAATTGCCGTTCTTTTTGAAGCTATAAAAGAGAGCAGACTTGCAAACACGAGAGCTTTTTTATATACGCCAGGCGTCCGTGCACTCTTCAGTGGGTTAGACCAAAGATTGGATTCCTCCCCCCCCCCCTTGTAGATTGGCCCGCAGCTACAGGAGAATTACACGGTTCGACCCGCAAACCTAGAATGGTTCCGCGCCTAACCAGTAAAGGATCATCGACATTTTCGGATAATATGTTCTAACCGTTAGTTCTGGCCATTGCCAGCAGCCACGGTCGGGCCGATTGCTTCAACGAGGGAGTCCAAGATTCTCGCTCGGTTCCCACTATCCTGTCATCCGCTGGCCGCCTTGTACCGGTACGACCTCTGGTTGCGCAGTCGAGAGGACTCCTGCCTGCATCAGCAACGAGAAGCAACAAATTATAGTGAGTAGACACTACACGCCACACTGTTATTAAGTAAATACACACTCGCATGCCACAAATACACGAAATAAGTAGGAGAAGTGGAATAATTTTTTTCTTGAGCGTCTTAGTAGAATGGAATTGAATATTGAGAATAGGTTATATTTCCATTTAACTCTGATGATGGTTGTATGTAGCAACCGAAATACGTATTTGTGGACGGTATAAGAAAGTATTCGATCTTTTGGTAGTAGAATTAAATGGAAACATAACCTCTTCTCAATATTCTGCAAATGTGAAGGTTCTCGGTTTTTTGTTCTCAATACGCGAAAACCTTGATTACCCGGTATCTAGCCTACCCTGCAATATCAGCAATAGAACCTACTCTACCGTAGAATAGGCCATTGTTGGAAAGTCAGTAGGTTTCAGGCTACACATCGGTATGTGTAGAGACGTGGAGAAAAACCTGATCACAAGCGAGGGCGAGGTGGTCAACAGGTTCTTCGAAGAGCATTAACGGTATCAGGGTCCCAGTTCTCTATATCCTGGAGATCGAATGTGATATTGGGTCACTAAGGAATAATACCACAGGCAAGGACAGACTGCCAGTAAAGCATTATAAACATGGTAAATATGCACTTGCAACGACATTACACGGATTTGGGAGGAAGAATGACTACCGGAGGTATTGGTGGAAGGAGTTGTATGTCCCATTTATGAAAGGGGCGATCGGGTACGATGCAGCAACTACCGTGGCATAACGTTGATCAACATCACCTACAAAGTTCTATCCCAAATTCTGCTCCTTCGTCTACTTTCTCTAGCTTGAAAATTCGTGGGTCACTGTCAAGCGGGATTCACGTAAGCACGTGCTATTACAAATCAAACATTCACTCTCTCACTCTCTTCGTAGGCTTCAAGGCAGCATATGATACAGTCGATCGAGACCAGCTGTGGCAAATAATGCACGACAGCAGGTTTTCGGATTTCGGCTGAACTAACACGACTTCTCAAAGCTTCCTTGGAACGAGTGATGTGCTACGTGTCCGTGTCGGGGACACTCTCTAATCTCTTCGAAGCCAGCAGAGAATTGTGGGAGGGAATGCAACATTGCTCTTGAGAGTACAATCCAACGAGCGGACATCGAAATTTAGTGGTACGATTTTTAGAGAAGGTAGCCAACTCATATGCTTCGCAGTAGCAAATATAATCCCATGAACATCTTGCCGGGAAATACTTTTTCCCGGTGTTACTGCATCCCGGGATTAGAAATATTGATTCCTGGGATCCTGGGATTCCCAAATTCCTCAGGAAATTTTCACTATAGTTTTCTCTTTTTTATTAAATTGTTTAATTGACACGGCACAATCCAACTCGTACATGGTGCATCTGTATCATCTGGCATAGACTAAAATCCAATTTCATTCTGTCTCTGAGGAGTTTTTATACCTCTTTAATTGGCGGTCGTATATAGACATACTCTGAAATCGACTCAGACAGTATCCCCACGCATTTTTGGAATGTTGTTCAATTCCACTGACGATATACAAAGCCCTAATTAGACCAGTAGTTCTTTTTTGTGAAGTTAAAACCGTGAAAAGAGATTCTCATTGTGCATCTGATGAAGGTCGGGAGCCTACGAAAGGCCAAACATGTCGCGAGGATGCCGGACGATGCAGTGCAGTAAAATCGGTTCTCTTCGAAATCTCCACCGGCATCAGAAACAGAGTGGTCCAACGTGCAAAATGGCTTGACCAGGTTGAAGCAGATTTTCGAGTGTCGACACGTCTAAAAATTGGCGACGAGCAACCCAGTCTAAAGGAAAATTTTTTATACTACACGAGCCACCACATCGGTAAATAATTTAACCACCAGGATGTAGAATGAAACTCCAGTAAACAGTAGCGAAATAGAATTACTAACTTTTGCGGTAAAAAATGGACAAAAATTGCCGATTTTTCATGGGTTTCCCTTCAAACGCACTGACGACACTAAGCATGCCGCATCGATCTTATTAACTCATAAGTCAGCAGAAAAAATTTGACAGCTTTATCAGTCGAGCTCTAACCGTGACGGCGAAAACAATGAAGCTACTCCGTTTAGAAGTATGCGCGTTCAAAGAACGGTACCCCATCGCGTCGAAGAAAGACATCGTGCGGCAGTTCGTGGACAACACAACATCTTGGCAATATTGGACAACAATCAGAGCATGGAAAGAAAACCCGATTTCGGACGGCCGACAACCCTGAGCGACAAGAAGCTCCAAAGGATGCTGGAGTGGAAGACCGAGGGAGTGGCTACATCGCTGCATGCGCCTGGTATCTGGTACCTGGCGAACGTGAACATACATATCAGGCAATGACGCAGTGACAGCACTTGAATAAGATGGGCAAGCCGATTTTCCCGGCAAATCACGGCGTGGCGGTGGTTATGGACGACGAGACCTGTCTCACCCTGAATGGCAACGACTGGCAGGGCACTTCGTATTTTACTTTCCCCACGGAATCATTAGTTGATTCAAAAAAAAAAAAAATTCGACGATAATTTGTAAATATTTTTTTCTCAAAACAATCGATTTTGAGTTGTCAACTGACAACTCGTACTGGGCACAATCAGCGGTTGAAGAGCATTGAACAATGAAATGGTATGTATCAATTATTCATTATTATCAAGGCTTTTTTTTTGCAACTCTGATCGGTTTCGATTGGGAAACTGGGAAACTCTATCAATGACACATTGGTAGAAATAAAAGGTATCATTGGTTCAATCTCCATATATTTTTGCTTTTCTTCTTTCTCGTCATAGAACAGAACTAGGTTTTATCCACCTTCAAAATAACAATCATAATTTCTTTACTTGATAGAGAAAACCTACTCATCACCAGTGCTTTGTGAAGGATCGCAAGTTGACTGTTAAAACACGAATGCGATCGCTTTCCGCAGTCAACTTGTCTGCTCGGCATAGTACAGCGATCGCCCGGAGTGTGGAATTGAACATTTCTTCAGTTCCTAGGTGGCGGTCATTCGCTATGGCAGCGCTCGTTTATTTCGTTCAATCTTTCATTATGTATACGTTCAAGGTACAAAGTGAATAGGGCAGTTGGTACCATTTCTACAGCTTCGCTGAGTTGCGGGCCAGCGAAGACGGCACCGAAGGCGGGAAGTTAAGAATGTAATAACTTTCGGTCGCTTGCGCGGCAATTAACACATGTGATTTGCTATTTCCTAATTGTGTGCTTTTCATCAGAGGTGGATGGCCTTTGGATTTTTTTTTGTGACTCGACTGTGGTTGTAGCGTGTCCTGCGCTGCGAAAGCGGCTCGCCCAACCGCAGATTAATGTAAAGGTATACTTAAGGCTGTACATTCACTCACGGTAAGGCGAACCGCCTACGCAGCGCAGGCCGCGCCAGTATGTTTTTAGCCTCACAGTCTTTCGTGAAGGTGTAAAAGAAATCATATTTTCTAATCAATATTTTGTACCGTAAAACGGGGTATCATTGATCAGCGGGGTAACATTGATCAGTTTTACCCTTCTCATGAATAGTTGAAATAAAACTGCCCCGTGATTACTTTTGCTAAATTTGAGTAAAACATCTTAGTCTTGTGTCATTCGAGATCTGAACAATATTGCATTGTTTGAAATTTTTTATTGTTTTGATAACCAAATTTTAAAATCAATTTGATCGTTATATTTCTTACTCTCAGTAAGTGCCAAAAAAGCACTTTATACTAGTCGAATATTAAACATTTCGTATTCATTGACATGTTTTCCAAATCCGTTATCAAATTCTCAATCAACTAGAAAAAAAATTATGGTAATTTATTACATTTATAATTAATTAATTTATATACGTTGAGAAAGTCCAGTGTTATGCTCTAACCAGACATCATCCTGGTCTACGCCGAATGTTGTCTTGGCTAGAACATAGAACGTAAGAGGCTAGAGTTGGCCTATTGATACTTCCGTTGTTGGAAAGGCCTTGCATATATAATCAACAAACGTTTTCTGAACACAAACATTTTACAACGATTGCTGACTTACAACGTTTACGTTTTTCATCATCGAAAGGTGAAATTACATATGGCATAAAAATGACTCGCAGTAGGCCGCGGCTAGGTGCAAGGACAGGACTATCCTCCGCAATGAGAGCAGTCAAGGAGAACGTGGTGTCAATCCGGAAAGCGTCTCCAAACATGTTAACAAAGCAATATCTAACATTTTTAGTTCAAAACAATTCAAAATTGACATCGATCAAAGCTACCCCAAATAAGGAAACAACGACGAAAAACAAATGTTTTAATGTTCAAGATATTCGAAGGGCTTTAAAAACTAACTTCTCGAGTTCTAAGGATGCCAATACTGGTACTAAAAATATGAAAACTGTATTTTCAGTTGTAAAATATATAAATACACAGGGGTCTTTTTTTACGCGGTTGGTTGTACCGCGTTGAAAAATCCGCGTATAAAAAACCGCGTAATTCTGAAAAAATTGGTTAAAAAACTCCATTCAATATTAAGATCCGATTAAAAATAATGGCACGTAAGTAAATATAAACTTGAAAGATGATATAAAAATGGTAACGAAACACACAAAATAAGTTTTTAGTGCTTCTAAAATGAAAATTCATTGAAGAACATGACAATAACTTTTTTATAATAATTTTGCTACATGTTCAAGTTTTCGTTTCTTAAACGGAAGTAAATCACAACGACCCTGACTTGTATCGTTGTTAAATTATCAATGTGTTTTTGTTTCTTCTTCCCGAATCAACGGAAATTGCCTATTTTTGATAATAACAGCAAATAATAAAAATATGCATTATTTAGATTAATAAAACAGAATATCTTATTGTCATGAACCATTGATTGATTTTTACTTTAATGGATTTACTTATACTGAACTTATTTCGCGTAAAAATAATCGTCACTGTGCTACAGCGATTTAGAACTTCTGAAGTGACCTAGTGTAGGTTGTAGGTCTTGTTGAGTATAACATTCGCTTATACTAGAAATTTTACAAACACCCTCAAAATCTGAAGTTAGGGTCAAAATACGGTTTTTTGCACCTCAGCGCATATAATATTTTTTAACTCAGTCATTTATCAACCGATTTTTAATATTTAAGCAGTTTTAGAAAGGGGATAAATAGAGATTTCAAAATATATACAGGTTTTTACTAATATCAATAAAACATATTGAGTTATTTGAGTTAATATATATATTTTTAGAAAACCAGTATTTTTGACTTCTATCGCACAATTATTTCACGGAGCTACAAATGATAAAAAAAATGCAAGAACTTTTGATGTGACTTAGTGTGGGTTATATTAGATCATTGATCTAATTTATCAGCCAATATAGGCTTTTACTTAGTATAAGTCGGGTCTTCTTCAATCAGTTATTAAAAACTATCTTTAGATTTAATCTCCTCAATTGTCTCCGTACGTACTCGTTCATGGCTCAAATCAGAAAGCTCTTATATTCGGTCTTTTCATGCTATCATTTATCGAGAGCGAGAAGTCTCTCGCATCGATTGGTGTTAGTACATTTGTTATTTTTACATGCTTAATTTAAATAACTAAACTATCAGTATATAACAGGTTATAATTTAAGTCATGTGTTACTTGCGCGCTTACTTTAAGTTTTTCAAAAAACCCCAAAAATTATAAGTTAAGGTCAAAACCCTGCTTTTTACCTTAGCTTACATTTTCATGTTTAATTCGGTTATTTTTAAACCAATTTTTTATATTTTGGCTGTTTGGGATAGGCGAAAAATAGAAACTTTGAAAAATATAAACATGTTTAAAGAGTTTACCTATACTGCCGCTCATAGCAAGTCCGTCCCATTTGCGTTTTGGTGCTGACGAGAAAACATTAATTGAAAATCGTAACGCTTTAGGTGAAATTTTGCACTCAAATGCTTTTTCAATCAAGACTATCAACAGAATTTAGTACTGCAATGACAATCTAACACTTTTGCATCATAAAACTTGCATAAACACCGAAATTTGATCAAAATTTGTCGAAAATCATAAGCTGGGACTCACATGCGATTACTTTTACGGTACGTAGCCAGAATGATAGCAAGTCAGTCCCATAGCCAGCTTCGACCGGTGATGAATAACAAACTACTGCAAATCGATGGCGGTGCTATAGCTTGCGTTTGAAATGAATCCATCGCTGGTCAATTCATAAATGATCTTCTCTCGCGCTTCATTAAACAAGTTTTTCTGTGAAGAGCATAACACAATGTACCAACTGCGCCGCTAAAAATAAAATTAGATTTTGTTTTTACATTTGATACTACTGATAAATTCAAAATCAGTTTAGGTGTAGGAACTTGTTCTCAATTTTCCTGAGAGCGGTCACACGTTCGTGACGGCGGACAGCTTCCACGTAGCAGTGGAAGCAAATATGAAAGAACACCTATAGCTTAGGAAAATGTTTGCTCCGTTAAAAAACAGCTAAGTAGCGTACCGAAGTATTTGATATGACTGACAAATTATTCGAAACGAAATTCACGACAATCATTGAACAATTCCTAACCACGTCTTTACATAAAATACGGATAAAATACGAAAAGTAGTATTTACTAAAGAATGCTTTAACTAACAATACAGTGACACACCTAAAGCGTTCACTGTCAACGAACAACAGCTGAAAGAAGCTACTGGTGGAAACTTTGTCTTGAAGAAAACATTGTACTATAAGCTAGAGCCACACGATGTAGAACGCGTAAAATTCAATCAAACCTCCTATCGAATATCACTTGGTACATCCAATTTCAAACCTGAAGACCATAAGTTGTGGTAAATATCACATTTTTCATAATCATTATTGGCTGTGGGGTTAAATTGTGAAGATTTTTTCAATGGGTCCGACTTGCGATCACTTTTGCTATGGGACAAACCGACTTGCTATTTTTTTCATAGTTCCTCAGAACGAAGTATTCAAAAATATTTGTTTTATCGAAAGTAGATATAAAAAGGAAGTGATTCCATAAATAAACTCAAGATTGATAAAAATGCAATTGGGACGGACTTGCCATGAGCGGCAGTATATGTGATGAATAGTTTTAAAATAAATAAGATAAATAATAGAATAAGATGATTTATATTTTTTTTCAAATTTTACCTATATGTGATAAATAGTATGTTACACTCAACAAGACCTATAACCTACACTAGGTCACTTCAGAAGTTCTTGCATTTTTTTTTTTTCATTTGTAGCACAGTGTAATCCGCGTTATGTCAAAAAACTGCGTAAAAATAATCCGCGTTATGTAAAAATCGCGTATAAAAAAACACATAAAAAACCCGCCAAAAAAAGACCCCAGCGTACTCACGAAAAAGTGAAAAAACTGATCAATGTTACCCCGTTTTACGGTATATACCTACCTATTTGTGTTGTTGCGAGCACGAGTGGTTGATTTTTCTTTAAATGCTGTTAATCAATTTACTTTGATTATTGAATTTCATAGATTCAACTGCACTAATGCAGTGCAGAGCATGCAACAAAACGAGGCGATCAAAAGAATTGGAATTTTGTATTAAAACGTAATTGAATTTGGATACGACGGCCATGTATCATGTACTACTTTCACTCTATGAAAAAACAACGGATACAAACGTTGCGAGCTATTTATTTAAAATATATATATTTAAAACTTATTCCAACCACAAATCGTAATTTTGACAACAATGCGAATGCTAAGCATCATTTCGGAATTCTCTCGCTACGCCTCAAACGTAAGAATGCTTTAGACTGTTTGACTGTTTTTTCGGTCGATCATGAACATAAACGAAAAACGGAATGGTAATGCAGACAGAACATTGTACAAAGTTTCCCGAACGGCCTTGAATACCGAGGCCGTGCTCCTTTTGCGGAAACAACGCACGCAGCCCGTTGCATATTCGTGAATGTTGAAGACTGATTGATTGTTTTTTCGGTCGATCATGAACGCAAACGAAAAGTGGTATGTGAATGCCGGCAGACGATTTTATGACGGACATGAAAGACAAAGCGGCGGTCCTTTTGCGGAAGCAAACGTTGCCCGCAGCTCGTTCCACATTCGCTCTGCTTTAAACCGTTCTTTGAAATTGAACATGCTACAGATACAAGTTGAAAATGAGCGAAGGATCGCGCAAAAAGGAAAGCATGTAACTGAACGAGAAAACGTTCAAGCGTTTTTTTAGAAAAGGATTTTTCAAAGCTCTGCTCATCACACCACAACCAAGCGAGGCATTATTCACACCCGGTGGCAAACCGTTCGCAGTAGCACTTATTTATTCTACTTTCAAAACTTGAAACAAAATTTCGCAATCCTATTAGCAAACCCTACGAGAGCAACACATTTAGAGACTTAAGAAAATGGGAAATTTACCCCCTTCCCATCACGATATAGGCCATGGTGGCAGTGAGTGACACCCAGCACCGGACGCATGTATGTTGTCGTGGCTGACATTGGTACTCATTCTGCTCTGGTTGTTTGGGTGCTGCGTACGTGCAGTGAGCGCCGTTGTTATGGCGAGAAGCAAATGAGTTTATTTTGAGCGTTCAATTTTACACGGGACATGCTGCCAGCATGAGTCACTATCAATACTGAAATATGACCGATTGCCAAGTGAAAAGAGCAGATGGAAAATGTTTGCGTTGTGCGCCGTCAAAATAAACAATCGAACAGAAGATATTCGAGACGATTGGAAAATCACGCCGTCTCAAAAGATGTTCAGTATCATTTATTGATTTATAATCAAGAAATTCAGTATGAATTTAATGTACAGCTGGGGCCGCCGTCGGCGGAGTCTGTAAATCCTTAACGCACAAGGAATCCTCTTCCCGGTTGCACGCGTTGGTGATCACGTCGAAAATCAATCCTTCAACGCACTGCATTGCGAAGCCATACTTTTCAATGCAAATGTAGTACGCGGAACAATCGTCCGGGTTTGGAACATGGTTCGTTCCTACGTTGTTCGCACATGGATTGTCTGCGGCTGCCTGGACGTTGCAGGTGAGTAGTAGTACTAGCAGTGACACCGCAATGTAAAGGCGTTTCCAGTTTGCTGTACGAAACAAACAATAATTAGGCACTGTCAAAATTCAAGCAACTTTACCGAACCCACTTGTCATTATGAGCAGTATACTGCAACTGTCTAGACTCTCCTATTGCGAAATTATTTTAAACACACCCTCCTCGACGAAAACGCATCACTAACGGTGTAAAACCCGTATGTTCATTTTAATCAGGACAAGATTTTTTATCATGGTGTATTTCAATTTTTCGTCATTGCAGATAATATCATGCTGAGGGTGTCCGGGAAGCGCAGGCGATACTCTCTTATCTTTGGTTGGGAAAATTGCTATCTCCATGATGTCATACTAAGGTCCATTTTGTGTTTTATTCAGACTGCATTTATCTGATCAGCATTTACATTATTATGTTTCATTTTGATATTGTTCTGTCTGAGAACCAGTGAGAGAAAATAGAAACATGAAAAGGAAACAAAATGAGAAATGGGAAACGCTTTCTCATACAATTCAAAACACAGAAAAGAAATGGAAAATAGAGTTTCGTCTCAGCTGTAATTTATTGTAAAAGTGGATGAAATATTACATTTTTTCGTATTCTGTCTCGCACGGCACATTTTCCATAAGATCACACTGTTCCTTTTCCTGATTCCAATACTGTTCTGGAGGACATTCCAGCTCATACAGATAGCCGTAAATACACCGGAAGTAGCGGTTGCAGTCGGGATGGGGCGCGTAGAATAGCTGATCGTCCGGACAAAACGGTGTTGGATCAGTTGTTGTGCTTTCTGTGCTTTCCACGTCATCGGTCGTGGAAATATCTTCATTTGTAGTTTCCTCCGATGTCGCATCCCTTGTAGTTGTGGTTGTCTGCGGTAAAGAAGTTCTGATAGTCGTGGACGTTTTCGGTGTAGTGCCGGAGGTCGTCGAAGGTAGATCCGAAACCGGTGGTGTGGGTGGCGTTGGAAGGTTTAGAATGCAAACGGACACTTCCGGTCGATTGCAGTTATTTGTGAGAATGTCGAAAGTTAATCCTGCGGCGCACTGTGCGTGGAATGCCAATTCATTTATGCACTGAAAGTACCATTCGCAGTCGGTTGAGTCAGGTACTAGTGTGAACTCGATGATGTTGTTGCAGGGATTATTCAACGTTCGAGTTGCGGTTGCCAATGTTAATAACAAGATCCATAGCAGAGTTGAGGTCTCTGTAATTTTTTTATTATTACGTGAAAAAAGCGCTTTTAGAGAAAAAGAAAAAACTCACTGATCATGTTAATGCATTAAAATCGCTCAGCAAAATAAAATATTACGCCATGTATAAGCGGTATGAATAAAGTAACTAAACAATTTCGTCCACGGGTGTCATTGCTCGAACCGCGTCCACTCAACTTCTGCTGATAAAAATTACACACGTAACATCCGCTTCGATAAACATTATCTGGAGCTTTTTACTAGCAGACCGTCAGAAGCTTTATCTCTTACAAATTGCTTCGTTTTATTAGCTAGACCTTGGTATACTAATTGAAAAGCCCGGCTCTGATCCACCCATTCACTCAAGTTTAAATCCATGAGACAGCAACGGAAAGCCATCAACGGATTTCTTCGCTTCATTTGCTAACGACATCCTGCTGAATGGCCTTCGGCGCCACCGGATGGATGGAGGCTCTGTGGGAAGGCGACGGTTCCAAAGCGCAATCACGATTGAATGAGACAGCAGAATGAGGATAGTTTCTCGCTTGTATTACAATACACAGCACTGCGGTTCCACTAGCGAATGAGAATCTTATTCAATAACCCGAAAACCTCAATGGGAAGCGCAATTTCTGCAAACGGCGGCAGGATTCTGCGGTCTCCATTGGGTGTGTGTGTGTGTTTGTGCGCCTCTAAGTTCGTTGTTGTCATCGTGTCGATTTCACCCTTATCAGCAGTCAACTCGGATCAAGCGGGAAGCGTGAGGAAAAAAATAAACAGTCTTCCATTAATTCCTCTCCCTTGGCTGGGGGATTGGATGACGGGTTTTCGCAGGGGGTTGTCATAGGCATCATTACTGATTTTTTTCTTTCTCAGTCTCAATATTTGCCTGATTGTGAAAGCTACCAACAGCGAACGAACGCCCATTATTCATCACACTAAACCGAATATTCATGAAGGTTTTATGACAGAGTGTTCTCTCTCTACTAGTTATGAAACTTCTATTTTGTGCTATTTTGTACACAGAAGATACAATCGCTTTCATCTCTCGAAACTTTTCCTCCATCCGGAAAGTTCGGTCAGTCGGTTTTGCTCTGACTAGTCATCATTAAGATAAAATCTCAAGCCACATAGCAAAAACAGCGATAAACGGCAGCGAGAATGACCATTATCATTGGGTAATTTTTTGATTAGATAACAAAAAGAGTATTGTTTCAGTTGATTTATTGAGAATAGGCACAGGTAGAGAGCTTAAGTCTAACTCGTTCCGAGTCGGATGGGGCTCACCCGGATGGACACTGTACATTGAACGGGTGGTCACAGAATCCTTGTGCCTGGTTCCAGTGCTGGTTCGGAGGGCACTCGAGCACAAAAAGTGTCCCGAAGACACAGCGGAAGAACTTACTGCAGTCCGGGTGAGGGGCGTAAAACACTTGATCCAGAGGGCAGTGTGGTTCTACGACGGGTGGTGCTAACGTGGTTGTTTGAGGTGCTGGAGTAGATGGTTCTGGCGTAGGTGCTTCAGGCGTAGGTGCTTCAGGCGTAGGTGCTTCAGGCGTAGGTGCTTCAGGGACAAGCGTTGTTGGTGCTTCGGGAGTGGGTGCTTCTGGAACTCCAGTTATTCCATCATCTGTAGTTGCTGTTGTGTCGCCTGGTACCGAAGGCGTTGGAGGAGTTGCAATATCTTTAATACACACGGAAACCGATTCTTCATTGCAGTTTTCTGTGATCACATCGAAAATTAAATGCACTCCACATTGCGATGGAAATGAGTCTTCTCCGATGCAGAGGAAGAATCGGGTACAGTCGGTCGGATCAGGAAATCTTCGAACTCCTACGTTTCCTATACAGGGATTATTATCTTCTGCCAGAGTGGCAATTATCAAAATTGTTAACATCCAGATTGCTGTAATTTAAAATACATAGAATTATAATTTCGTACCTTTAAAGCTAAGATCAAACCACTTACCTTTCATTTTATCCTGCCTCTATTTGACTCAGGTTATAACCTAATCGAAATTAAAATTCGTACTGAACTAGCAATGGTTGTGGTTAATCATTTTTATTGGGTGGTTCTATTCTTATCAATCATGATTTCAGTCCGTCCGATTGGTAGAGGTTTAAGCAATTACGTTTTAAATTTATTATCATACTTTCCGTAATGATATTAGTTGATAACACTTCCGGAGATTGGACGATTGCCCAATCACCAGTGTAGGCATCCGTTTTTTGATAGCTTTCCTAGCTTCACAGATTATCTTGCAAAAACATTTCCTACAGGACTGCCAGTTGTTGCTGAATACACACGTTGACTTTTGTCTGGCAAAATGGTCAATCCCACCTTCGCTAATCGGTCAGCTACTTGTGTTCACTAAGTGCTTTTGTAGCGATTACAATATTGTCCAAAAACACAAAGACGGCAGGTTCAAGATCGAATCCGACCACATTTGCCCGAGATTCCTTCTTGAGATGGATCTGGAAATAGGCATCCTTGAAGTTTATCATTGAGTTATATTTCACCTCCCCTAATCGATGAAAGATTGCCCCTAAATTTTGAATTGGAGTCTTTCGTCGCCCAAGAAATTATTTTACAAAAGTCTAGACAGGCTCGTAGTTTACCGTTCGATTTCTGCACCGGTACTAGAGCGCTATAACATTCTTCGATCGCGTCCATATTTTTATACCGTTAAATTTCCGCCTCCATGACCGCTTGTATAGCCGGTGAACAACGGTACCACGACTGTCGCCTCGGTTTGCTTCTTTACTCAAAATAAGCTCGTGTTGTATCAATGACGTTGTTTTGCTGTCGTGCGTAGCAATCGTCTTATCGCTCCCACCTACTCCTTTCGTTCATTTTTTGTCAGTTCGTGGTCAGTTTCTACCGTCTCTGGAGGTTCAGGTAGTTTCAGCGCTGGAATATCGAGTGTTGCATCTGGTTCAGTGATTTTTAGCGTTGAAAGTATTTCCATTGGCAGCAATTTAAAATCAATGGTGTATCCTTCCAACTACGTTTCTGTAGTCATTGTCGTCAAGTGGTCGGTTCTATTCCAAAAGAATTCCAGAAGTTGTACCCCAGAATAAGTTCTAGTGTTGGAACTACTATGGTAACACCCAGGAATACTATCGGTAATTGAATGCATACTAAGAGTTCGTTGAGAGGGCTTCGCTGCATCCTTAAACCGTTTTGCTCCGCAATACCTGCTTGTTACGCAAACCTTTGCCCAAGAGTCTAGTAGAGCATCGAATTCGGAGTCATTTTTTTTATTTAATCTGTGGGCAGGTATCCATGTGAATCCTCACCTCACACAACTTCACGAATGGGTCTTTGAAGCGATGAGAACTTCTTCAGTTGAAGGAATGCTGGTGTCCCCTACAACGCCCCCCCCCACCCTCTCTTATCCTGGTCACATCTCTCATGGTTTTCGCATGTCCATATGGTGATGTCGGGTGTACCACCGACAGCAAAAATACCAATCGTACGCTTCTCTGCGCAGGATCGTGTTATTTCGAGCTGTGGAGTTCGCCTTATTCGCTCTTGGTCCAAGTCAAATCGATCCCCCTCATCTATTCTACTCCGACTGCCGTTTATGTTTCTCTGTCTCTGGTACTTCTCATTTCGTCTTAGTATTCGGTTCTCGTTTGGATTCGTGGCCAGTTCTTTTCCATACCTGCTACTATTCTGCTTCCCAGTAGCCAATCCGGCCGCCACACACTGTTTCCAAAGCCATCAAAGTGAATAAATTTGAACATGGCATCCAGGCCTTTTGAGCCAAATAAGTTTTTGGGGTTGAGGAAGAAAATAGCAAGAATTCATAAAGACATAGCTTTTCTAAAGCAATGTGTCAAATATCGACTGACTCCCAAAAGTCATGAGATTAAAATTAGAACTTTAACTCCTCCTTTTCTCATCAAGAAGATGGAATTGGAATGGATAAAAAATAGTATTAAACTTCTTTATAGTAAATTAAATTCAGTCACTTTAGAGTGCTACTCCCTTCATTTAAAACTGGCCAAAGAGTTTCCTTTTGGGTTCCCAGAATTCCTTACCAAAGTAAAAGTTGCAGAGCAGTGTGAGGGGGAAAGAAAACGAAAATTGGGTGCAAAAAAGATTAACCAGTTGTTTTTACGAAATAAGAGTAGTAAAATGACAACTAAGATAAAATATATAGAAAATTTTGTGGTCAATCGATCTTCGTGTGAATTCTCACAACAGCAACAAAATCTTTTGAACAAAGGCCTCAACTTTGCTGTTTCTTCTAAACCAAATGTTGAATAGGCAATCATTGATATTGAAAGTGGGATGGGCAGTTGCAATTTTTCCACCGCACAAATTAGTGAAGTGCGCACATCCTTCTTGGATAGTTTAAAAAAATGTCCACGTCTTGTAAATAATAGCACAGACTTACAGACAACCAAAGAATTATGTAATAAACCTGTCTTTTATTTAAAAGCTGATAAGGGGAATAAAATTGTTATTTTGAACAAAAATGATTACGATCAACAAATGCTGGAGAAAATTAATAATGGCCCATACAGGCAACAGAGAGTCAACCCCCTTACCAACATGGTGAAAAACTTTGAAAAAACTATCAAAGAATGCCAACCTATTTTTGGTGACGCTTTGAAAACTCTTCGTGTTTCGAACCCTTCTCTTCCTAGAATAAGGGGTCTCCTTAAAGTACATAAACCTGGTAATGAAATGAGAGAAATCGTTTCTGCGGTGGAGGCACCAACAGAAAAATTGTCCAAATGGTTAGTCAAGGAATTTCAATCAATGCCGAAAAAATTTCCTAGTCGATCTGTTAAGAGCACAGGAGTTTTTGTTGAAAATTTAAAATCATCGGGGGGCATCAACACTGGCGAGATAATGGTTTCTTTTGATGTCACAGCACTTTTTCCGAGTGTTCCAGTGGAAGAAGCTATAAATCTTTTGGAAGATTGGCTTCTTTCACAACAATGTGACAACCCTTGGAAAACTAAAGTACGCAGTTACTTGAAGTTAACTCGACTTTGCATGGAAGACAATTATTTTTCATTTCGTGGGAAATTTTACAAACAAACAAAAGGAGCACCGCTGGAGAATCCTCTTTCACCTTTCTTATGTGAGCTTTTTATGGCACATTTGGAAAATAACCTGAATGAAAAGGACTGCTTAACAGACCAGATATGTTGATGATATTTTTTGTATTTTACAACAGGGGGACTTGGAAAGTTTTTTGGGAATTTTGAATGATACAATATTCATTGGTTTGTGCCAACGTAAGAACCCCGATAACACTCACGGAACGCGACGAGAGACAGGACACAACACTTATTGTTCTTACAAAACATAAAAAAGGAATTTGATTTACCTTTTTAGTCGACCGGTTTCGGGCAGCGATCTTGCCCATCAGCTGGACGATGTCCGACTAGTTGCGCATAGTAGTTGTTGTCTTCTATATATCACAATTTCACCACTGTTACAGCTTTGTCAGGTGGAAGAGCGAAGAGAGTATTGGGGGATCATCCTCATTCATTAATGGATTGTCGGCGGTGGTGATGTACATTGATTCCCATGCGTTTAGGTTCGATGTTTTTCGTACATTTTTTAATAATTTTGCATTTTCCCAGTCGATGGCATGGTTTTGGGATATGGTGTGTGCTGCCACGCTCGATTCATTAGCCCGATCGTTGTCAACTGCATTCTTATGCTCTCGCAGTCGCACTTTTAATTTCCGTCGTGTTTGGCCAATGTAAACCGCGGAGCAGTTTTTGCAGGGGATTTGGTAGACACCTGATTTTTCCTCCGGGGGTACTTTGTCTTTTGAATTGCACAACAGATCTTTCAAGGTGTTTTCACTTTTGTAAACAGCATAGAAATCATGTTTCTGTAGTACGGATTGGACGGGATTGGTTATTTTTGGGTAAAATGGAAGACTGATTCTATGCTGTTCTTCTTTTTCCGGTTTTAGTGTTGTGCAATTTAGCCTGTGTTTTTTCCGTTGATGTTTACGGAGAATTTTGTTTACAAAGTCTTTGTCATACCCATTCAACTCAGCAGCTTTATGTATCCTGTTTCTCTCGGTTTCAAAATCTTTTCTGTCCATCGGTATGTTGTATAGGCGGTGTGCCATAGAATGGAATGCTGCTTGCTTCTGGGCGCCGTAATGGTTAGAGTCGGATGTTATGTATCTGTCTGTGGCTGTTGGTTTTCGGTATATTGAGAACTTCAGTGTGTTATCTCCGTTTCTCTTTATCGTCAGATCCAAGAATGGCAGTGACCCATCGGTTTCTTTCTCTACCGTAAACTTTATCGTTCTGTGACGGGAGTTCAACAACTCGAGTGTTTGTATAAGATAGCGTTCTTTCACGACTGCAAAAATATCGTCCACATAGCGTTTCCACACTCGAGGGAAGTATTTCTCGGTCGATAGTGCCACCTCAAAGTCACTCATAAAAAGGTCTGCCAAAAGTGGGGATAACTTGTTGCCCATACTGAGCCCAAATACTTGCCTGTAAAACCTCCCCCTGAACGAAAAGAAGTTTTGGTTCATACAGGTTTCGGTAATCAGCAAATATGCTTCGATGTGATTGGGTGGTGCTTTCTTGCGTTCTAGGTGTCTGCGCAAGCTGTTCAATGCATCAGTCACTGGAACGCTGGGGAACAGAGCAGTGACATCAAATGAAACTAGAGCTTCACCTCTTCTTATCTCTACATCTTTTAGATAATCCACCAGTTCTACGGAGTTTTTAACGCTCATACCATGTGTTACGGGGTAATTTTTCATTTCGTCCACCACCCATGCAGCCATTTTTTCCGTCGGTGTGCAAATGTTTGACGATATAGGACGCATCGCCAGTGGACTTGAACAAGGGATTGAATTTTGCTGTTTCCCCTTCGTGCCCCCCTGTTGCCGATACCGTAAACAATATTGAAAGTGCCATTCAGTACAACAGTTTCGCATCTAAATCAGCAATTCGTCATGATGTTGAACGTTGTATGTCGAATGTAACACGCGCACAGAAGGACGATAAACAGCTGAGTTTTGATGCGTGGTGTACAATACGCCAGCTTAAGGCCCGTGATGTTGTATACTCTCGTGCGGATAAGGGGAATGCAGTGGTGATCATGGATAAACAAGATTACGATGCTCGTGTTTTAGATATGATCGCTGCTGGCCCGTACGAAGAGTACAAGTTTAAAAACGGGAAACCCAAAGATCCACTCAATACAATGACAGAAGAAGCTAACACTGTTCGGCAAAAGGTTGCGCGTCTGATGGGAGAGGATAAATTAGAACGTAAGTTTCATGTCCCCAACCTGAAAGTTGCGTCCTTGTATTGCCTGCCAAAAATCCATAAAAGTCCACTGGCGATGCGTCCTATATCGTCAAACATTTGCACACCGACGGAAAAAATGGCTGCATGGGTGGTGGACGAAATGAAAAATTACCCCGTAACACATGGTATGAGCGTTAAAAACTCCGTAGAACTGGTGGATTATCTAAAAGATGTAGAGATAAGAAGAGGTGAAGCTCTAGTTTCATTTGATGTCACTGCTCTGTTCCCCAGCGTTCCAGTGACTGATGCATTGAACAGCTTGCGCAGACACCTAGAACGCAAGAAAGCACCACCCAATCACATCGAAGCATATTTGCTGATTACCGAAACCTGTATGAACCAAAACTTCTTTTCGTTCAGGGGGAGGTTTTACAGGCAAGTATTTGGGCTCAGTATGGGCAACAAGTTATCCCCACTTTTGGCAGACCTTTTTATGAGTGACTTTGAGGTGGCACTATCGACCGAGAAATACTTCCCTCGAGTGTGGAAACGCTATGTGGACGATATTTTTGCAGTCGTGAAAGAACGCTATCTTATACAAACACTCGAGTTGTTGAACTCCCGTCACAGAACGATAAAGTTTACGGTAGAGAAAGAAACCGATGGGTCACTGCCATTCTTGGATCTGACGATAAAGAGAAACGGAGATAACACACTGAAGTTCTCAATATACCGAAAACCAACAGCCACAGACAGATACATAACATCCGACTCTAACCATTACGGCGCCCAGAAGCAAGCAGCATTCCATTCTATGGCACACCGCCTATACAACATACCGATGGACAGAAAAGATTTTGAAACCGAGAGAAACAGGATACATAAAGCTGCTGAGTTGAATGGGTATGACAAAGACTTTGTAAACAAAATTCTCCGTAAACATCAACGGAAAAAACACAGGCTAAATTGCACAACACTAAAACCGGAAAAAGAAGAACAGCATAGAATCAGTCTTCCATTTTACCCAAAAATAACCAATCCCGTCCAATCCGTACTACAGAAACATGATTTCTATGCTGTTTACAAAAGTGAAAACACCTTGAAAGATCTGTTGTGCAATTCAAAAGACAAAGTACCCCCGGAGGAAAAATCAGGTGTCTACCAAATCCCCTGCAAAAACTGCTCCGCGGTTTACATTGGCCAAACACGACGGAAATTAAAAGTGCGACTGCGAGAGCATAAGAATGCAGTTGACAACGATCGGGCTAATGAATCGAGCGTGGCAGCACACACCATATCCCAAAACCATGCCATCGACTGGGAAAATGCAAAATTATTAAAAAATGTACGAAAAACATCGAACCTAAACGCATGGGAATCAATGTACATCACCACCGCCGACAATCCATTAATGAATGAGGATGATCCCCCAATACTCTCTTCGCTCTTCCACCTGACAAAGCTGTAACAGTGGTGAAATTGTGATATATAGAAGACAACAACTACTATGCGCAACTAGTCGGACATCGTCCAGCTGATGGGCAAGATCGCTGCCCGAAACCGGTCGACTAAAAAGGTAAATCAAATTCCTTTTTTATGTTTTGTAAGAACAATAAGTGTTGTGTCCTGTCTCTCGTCGCGTTCCGTGAGTGTTTGAATGATATTCATAAAAATATCCAGTTTACTTTGGAAATTGAACAAAACAACATGCTTCCATTTTTAGATGTAGTCGTTGTTAAAAACTCCAACCACTTTGAATTCGAAATCTTTAGGAGACCCACACATACTAAGCTCCCAGCATACAATGGCTTCTTTCCACCATATGATCCACCGTATGGAATCTTTGCCTCTCAGTAATGAAGGTAAGAAAAACGAAATGGAACATATTTTTGATATTGGTGAGCAGAATGGACATAATAGAAGAACCATACAAGCCATTTATGACAAAAAGAAACGAATCCAACATAGGAAATCTCACACAACACTCACTCCGCTAACAGAAGATCGAAAAAGAGTAGTGGTTGAATATGACGTCAGTTTCACTCATCAACTTCGTAAAAAATTTAGAAAATTTGGTATCGATATTATCTACAGTAGTAGAAATAATCAAATGAAAACAAAGTTGGGGTCTACTAAAGACACTATTGACAAATTACATAGGGTTGGTGTTTATAAAGTTGCATGTCCACATTGTGATAAAGTTTACATTGGCCAAACAAAAAGAAATTTAGACATCCGGTTTAAGGAACATACTTCAGAACTTGTAAAGGCTAAGAAAGACTCAGAAAAAGGAATAACTCACCATTTCAGATCCAAAATAGCCGAACATATATTTCATGAAGATCACGCTATGACTACCGACAACATTAGTCTAGTTCGATCAGTAACATCCCCTTGGAAATTAGATGTCGCAGAAAGTTTAGAAATTTTCAAACAAAACCCAGCTACCCTCCTTAACAGAGATCAGGGTAATCATTTCTCTTGGCTTTTTAAATTTCTACCGAAAACTCCCCGACAAGGTATGGATCACCAGGCCGCACATTTCTATACCTAACTCAAGTTGTTTACGTTTTCTGAGTTAAAATTTGCCCCAGTCGTTTACCTAATTAGGTATAAAATTCTTGGGGTTTCGCTATTTTCTCCACAGTCCAAATAAGCACTGACGAAGGCACTATGTCAGTGCCGATATACGTATTTGCAAGTGAAAAGTGAAACGTGATAGAATTAAATAGTGAAAGTGAATAAAAAGTGAAAAGTGTAGTGACTTTAAATCATATTATTACCTAGTTTCATTGAATCCAGTATCACATTGACCACACCGGAGCATATTTCAAATACCACCGGGAAAGCCGTCAGTTTTGTGACTTGATTCAGTACATCTGGCACCTCTAATTACCCTTGGAATCATTCATAAATCACAGAAGAGATTGAGTTCATGGTTCTAAAGCCTGTAGTACACTCTTTGACCGAGCGTCAAATATTTGTCTCTCTTTGACAGATAAAAATTTTGGTCAAAGATAATTATTTGTCACTCTCCGATTTTAACATGGGGCAAACACGGGCAAACAACAACCATGATGTCAAATAAATTTGACCATTATGTCAGAAGGTCAAATATTTGACCATTAGACAAAGAGTGTACTACAGGCTTAAGACGATTAAATAATTTATTTATCAGCGAGACACCGATAATAGATGAGAAATATGTGTCAGTAACATGCTAGTTGGATATCAGACCATGTCGGCAGGGCCGGATTTAGACGGTTTGTTTGTGAGGCCCTCTTTTCTAAAAACAAACAAAGGTAACGTTCTGGAAGGTGACGAGCAAAAAAAAAAGGTAGCCTAAGGACTAGGGGGGCCCCTTGAATCGGGAGGCCCGGGGCATTTTCCCCCCTCAAATCCGGGCCTGCATGTCGCACTGTGGTTCAGAAATGAAAAAAGCTGGTCAAAAGTCATTTTCTCGTAAACGTTACATTTTAGAGCAATAGTGTCTTCCGGAAAGTTTTAGAGTAAAACAAGACCTTTCATTGGACTTTGACAGATCCGTGATGAATCCCCCTACAAGTGAGATAAAAAGAATATTTTCTCTAAAAATCAATATTTTTTATCGCCGTCTTTGGCAAAGTTTTCCAAAATAACATAACAAAAAACTTTGCTAAAGACACTAGGTAGCTATTTCTCAATCTTACTGAGCAATTTGATTATGTTCAATGATGTTTTAAAAAAAAGTTTTTGCCGTTAAAATTAATATTTTATACCACTATACATCCGGTATTCTCACTGAACTTTTAAAACAACATCAGACCTTTATTTTCAATATGTTATAGCAGACTTTTATTTACGATAATAAGGTTTCTATAAATTTTTCCTTCCAAAAAATTAACTTTTGACAAGTAATTTTCGATTTTCTGCCGTTTCCCAACACATCCCACGGCAAGATTAGCACCGATTGAATTGTCCATGTGCTGTGCACACACGGTAGTTAAAATTTCTTGCAGAAATTTGCAGAAACTTATAAAATCATGGAACAAAACAACTTTAACGTAAGTTCATTCATGCCATGTTGATCAACAGTGGATCTTTGTAGGAAAAAACATAGCAAGCTTGCATTTTTGCGTTTTGATGCATCTTTTGAATTATAATCGATGCATTTAAACACGTGGTTTTTGAAAATTCAAATTTCAGCTCAAATGTTTCCGAATAGGTGCACCGCTCATTTAATTTATCTTCAGTAGGCAACAATAATAATTAGCTATTACAACAACAACAACAATATCGCACGCAAGCCTGGGAGGCTTATGCGGTCTCGATCAACTAGATTAGTTGAGAGAATTCGTTATCGATATTGTTTTTGGCACATTTTGCATGTGTAGGATAAGTACAACGATACACCGTGCCCCAGTGCTGAGTCGAGAAAATTTCCAACTCGAAAAGATACTCGACCTGATCGGGAATCGAACCCGATATCACAACCGTGTGGGAGAGCTAGCCGACCGACATCGCTATCCACAGAACCACGGGGACCACAATAATAATAATTAGCTATTGTTTACATGCATTGATAATACTTCAAAAGATGCATCACAACGTAAAAATGCAAAGCTTGCTATGTTTTTTCCAACAAAGATCCGCTATTGATCAACGTGACAAAAAGGAACTTACGTTAAAGTTGTTTTGTTTCATGATTTCATAAGTTTCTGCAAGAAATTTCAACTGTCGTGTGTGCAGAGCACATGGATAATTCAATTGGTGGTAATCTTGCCGTGGGATGTGTTGAGAAACGGCAGAAAATCGAAAATTACTTGTCAAAAGTTAATTTTTTGGCAGGAAAAATTGATAGAAACCTTATTATCGTAAATAAAAGTCTGCTGTAACATATAGAAAATAAAGGTCTGATGTTGTTTTAAAAGTTCAGTGAGAATACCAGAGGTATAGTGGTATAAAATATTAATTTTAACGGCAAAAACTTTTTTTTAAAACATCATTGAACATAATCAGATAGCTCAGTAAGATTGAGAAATAGTTACCTAGTGTCTGCAGCAAAGTTTTTTTTTATGTTATTTTGGAAAACTTTGCCAAAGACGGCGATAAAAAATATAAAATAATAATAAAAAAAATAATAATTTTATTTGACATAGCTTCTAATGGTTCAACACCAGTAAGTCTATGTAATTCGAGTGTACCAAACCAAGGAGGACGCTTCAAAATCATTTTCAGAATTTTATTCTGAATCTTTTGGAGCGTTTTCTTCCTTGTTGAACAGCAACTTGACCAGATCGGTACAGCATAAAGCATTGCTGGTCTAAAAATTTGTTTGTAAATCAAAAGTTTGTTCTTTAAACAAAGTTTAGAATTCCTGTTAATGAGAGGATATAAACATCTCGTATATTTGATGCACTTGGCTTGTATACTCTCAATGTGCTCTTTGAAAATAAGTTTTTTATCATAAATTAGTCCCAAGTACTTAACCTTGTCGGACCAACTTAAAATAACCCCATTCATCTTGACAACGTGATTATTGTTTGGTTTGAGGAAAGAAGCCCTAGGCTTATGCGGAAAAATTATCATTTGAGTTTTAGAAGCATTGGGACAGATTTTCCACTTTTGCAAGTAGGAAGAAAAAATATCTAAACTTTTCTGCAATCGACTGCATATAACACGAAGACTTTTTCCTTTTACGGAAATGCTTGTGTCATCGCAGAACAATGACTTTGTGCATCCTGGAGGCAAATCAGGAAGATCTGAAGTGAATATGTTGTACAGGACTGGACCCAAGACTGAACCTTCAGGTACACCTGCTCTGACAGGAAATCTATCAGATTTTGAATTCTGATAGACAACCTGCAGAGTTCGATCAGTAAGATAATTTTTTAAAATTTTGATTAGGAAAATTGGAAAATTAAAAGTTTGCAATTTCGCAATCAAACCTTTATGCCAAACACTGTCGAATGCTTTTTCAATGACTAAAAGAGCAGCTCCAGTGGAATAACCTTCAGATTTGTTAGCTCGTATCATATTAGTAACTCTGAGCAATTGATGAGTTGTGGAATGCCCATGGCGAAATCCAAACTGTTCATTTGCAAAAATTGAATTTTCGTTGATGTGTGACATCATTCTGTTAAGAATAACTCTCTCAAACAGTTTACTTATTGAAGAAAGCAAACTGATTGGTCGATAACTTGAAACTTCAGCTGGGTTCTTATCCGGCTTTAAAATGGGAGTAATTTTTGCATTTTTCCATAATTTGGGAAAATATGCAATTTTGAAGCAGCAATTGAAAATTTTCACTAAAATTTCCATTGTGCTCTCAGGGAGATGTTTGATTAGTATATTAAAGATTCCATCGTCACCAGGTGCTTTCATATTTTTGAAATTTTTAATAATTGATTTAATCTCATTCAAGTTAGTTTCAATTATTTCTGCAAGTAAAAAATTCTGGGAAGAAATTAAATCAAATTGACGTGTGACTTCATTTTCAATTGGACTCACAAAATTCAAATTTGAGTTATGAACACTCTCAAACTGCTGAGCAAGTCTTTGAGCCTTTTGTTCATTGGATACAAGAAAACGTTCACCATCTTTTAAAACTGGAATAGGCTTTGAAGGTTTCTTAAGAATCTTCGACAGCTTCCAAAATGGTTTTGAATATGGTTTCAATTTTTCAACTTTAGTCTCAAAATTTTGATTTCTCAGAAGAGTAAATCTATGTTTAATCTCTTTCTGTAAATCTTTATAAATAGTTTTAAAAACAGGGTCACGAGAACGTTGATATTGACGTCTGTGGACATTTTTCAAACGAATTAGAAGTTGCAGATTTTCGTCAATTATTGGTGTATCAAATTTCACTTGAGCCTTTGGAACAGAATAATTCCTGGCATCAACAATTGCACATTTTAATGCTTCCAATGCGGAATCAATATTCACTTCGTTTTGCAAATCAAGCTCATTATTGAAATTTCTCTCAATATGAGTTTTGTATCTTCCCCAATTAGCCTTGTTATAATTAAAAACAGAGCTCATAGGGTTTAAAACTGATTCATGTGATAAAGAAAAAGTTATTGGAAGATGGTCAGAATCAAAGTCAGCATGTGTGATCAAATCACTACATACATGACTTTGATCTGTAGCACCAAATCAATTGTTGAAGGGTTTCTTACAGAAGAAAAGCATGTAGGACTATTCGGAGACAAAATAGAATAGTATCCTGAAGAACAATCATTGAATAAAATTTTGCCATTGGAATTACTTTGAGAATTATTCCATGAACGATGTTTAGCGTTAAAATCGCCGATTATGAAAAATTTCGAACGATTTCTGGTGAGTTTTTGTAAATCACCTTCAAAATAATTTTTGAGCTCGCGTGTGCATTGAAATGGTAAATATGCTGCGGCAATAAATAAAATCCCAAGTTCAGTTTGAACTTCAATTCCCAAAGTTTCAATAACTTTCGTCTCAAGATGGGGAAGAGCACGATGTTTGATTCGGCGATGAATAACAATTGCAACTCCACCGCCGGAACCCTGAATCCTATCATATCTATGAACCACGTAATTGGGATCAAATTTTAATTTCATGTTAGGTTTCAAAAATGTTTTAGTAATAATTGCAATATGCACATTATATACTGTTGAAAAATTAAAAAGCTCATTCTCATTGGCCTTCAATGAGCGAGCATTCCAATTTAATATTTTAATTGTTTTATTTAAAATCATTGCTAAATTTTAAATTAGAAACAATTTTAATAGTAAAATTTGTGCCTATTTGAATGGCTTCAAACATTTTGCCTGCAACATGGCGTTCATAAGATCGAACATTGCCTGTTGCAAAAAAGAAAGTTTACCTGCCTGGCAGTTGACATTAGAAAAAATATTTTTGGCAGCAATATTAGCTGGAGTAATAGGTGTACAATTATTTTCTAGCGTGTTTTGCTTACCCATATTAACGGTCATTTTCGAACTACCAACACTAGGCGGTATAATGTTCGAACTACCTGTAACCTGTGCATATGTTAAACGGGTATGCAAAGGAGTAGGTAAACTATGCGTCACTGGTACGCTTGGAGAATTTTGTTTTGAAGTTGGTTTTAATTGAGAAATTTAATGTTGTTTACCTTGCCTTGCCTTAACAATTGCTAAACGGACTGGGCATTGATAAAAATTTGACATATGGTTGCCGTTACAATTCGCACAGCGAAAATTTTTACTCTCTTTCACAGGACATGTGTCCTTTTTGTGAGAAGAGTCTCCACAATTCAGAAATTTTTGGTCCATGTTACAGAATTTGGAACCATGGCCATAACGTTGGCAAGTACGGCATTGGGTGATATGCTTTTCACCTCCGCCATAATTCCTATAAGTTTCCCACTTTACACGCACATTATACAAAGCATGTGCTTTTTCAAAAAAATTTAAGTTGTTAACCACATTGCGGTTAAAATGAATTAAATAATTAACAAGGGAAATTCCAGTTCTCTGACTGTTTTCGCCTCGTGATTTTTGTTTCATTAGAATTACTTGGGTAGGGGCTATGCCAAGTAATTCTGTTAAAGTAAGTTTGATCTCATCAACGGTTTGATCGTTGGTGAGACCTTTCAAGACAACCTTGAACGGCTTGGCGTTCTTGGTGTCATATGTAAAAAATTTGTACATCTTGTCAGTTAAATACTGAACAAGACGATCACGACCCTTTACTGAGTCGGCTAAGAACTAAGCGGCATTCACCTCTACGGCCAATTTGATAGGTAACTTTAACGTCAGAAACAAACGTTGAAAGTTCCTTTTTGAATATATTAAATTCAGAAGGAATAGTTACCACAATAGGTGGAACTTTCTCCTTTTTTAAAGATTTTATATTTTGTATAGTTTCATTATTGGTAACTTCCATTTCACCAGCTTCTTGCTCAGGCAAAATATCAAAAGGATTGTCACTACAGACACTCGAAGTGTCAGAAAGAGATGCCTCTCTTTTCCTCCCCGCAGCGATGCGAGGTTTCTTTTGACGTTGGACTAACGTCTATATCGAAGTTAGGCACCTGAATTTGAAAATCTAGTAATTCAACCGGGGAAAACCAGGGAAAAGTGGTCAGGTTTTGAGCGCTTATATATCAGTCATTTCTTTTCAGAATTTCGAGGTTTTGGCATCAACCGATCAGAAATTCTTTTACGGTTGAATTTATGTAACAAAAATAACCTATTGTTCGAGATACACTATTGAAAAATTGGTAAATCACATCGATTGTCTAAATCATACCGAGCAACCAATCACCACCTCTCTTCACAAGCACAGTCGACACTAACGGATACAACCGATCTGACTTTGTAAACAGTCTCACAGCTTTCAACCAATAACGAGCTCGCTTTCGGTAGCTGCAACAGGTGTTTCAACACCGTTTTAAAATGCTTCTTTTATCATTACCACTGAACAGATTCTAAACACCAATGGCTTGATTGATAGGGGAAATATTGCGCAAGATTGTCATATAATAATTTAAATATGTTTTCGATACTAAACTAGTTAAAAGTTGTGTTAAAAGTCGTGCACATTCAACCAATCACAAGCTCGCTTCTTGTTTGCTCGCGGATGGATTTTTGCTTTGGGCTATATAATAGCCTGTGTCGTCTCATAGCAAGTGGAAGGCCTCATCAGTTAACAAGTGAAAGGCCACCAGGCCGGTCTTGTATAATCAGCAGCGGTGGCTGATTCCAGCGGCCAAACTGAGCTGCAGCATAACCAGAGCGGAGGTATCAGGCAGCAGCGGCGGAGGTAGTGGGAAGCTGCATTTCTTCATTCAGTTCGGTGCTCCTTCGATCTGAGTTGGACCCCACCAGCGGTAATCCAATTCAGATATCGTTGGGTGAAAACGTTGGGTGTGTGTGCAGTGTGCACATATAGCGTATGTGCATCTGTATTGCTATGACATTTGCGATGATAGGGATGGCGCTGTTGCGTGTGTATGGCTAGCTATAGCGTGTGTAAGACACTAGCATGTGTAGCATATTATGGCTATTGCGTGTATATCTTCAGCGTGTGTACGGATAGTTATAGCTTGTGTGTGGATAGCTGCTGCGTGTGTAATGATTAGTTATAGCGTATGTATGGATAGTAATAGCACATGGTTGGATAGCTTATGCGTGTGTTTAGATAGTTGTATCGGATGTATGGAAAGGAATAGCGTGCGTATGGATAGCTATAGCTACAGCGTGTGTATGAATAGTTTTAACGCGTGTTTAGATAGTTATAGCATGTGTGTGAATAACTATAGCGGGTGTTTATCGAAGATTATTATTGTCATTGAAAATATTAAAACGTCTTAACGAACACCGTTGTGAATTTGATTTTACAGCAGCGATTCTAACTTCTTCAGCCAGTCTTTATTCATCGAGGAAAAATTACTACCTATGAATGATCAACACTTATTTACCAGAAATTTGATTTAGATCAAAACGGGTTCTTTTGAGTATCATAAGTTATTGGTAAAAAGAGTTGCAAGTTTTCTCAATGAGCATTCATTAAATTTTCGTTTTTGTTTCTCGGTGCGCGGTTTTGATTTTGTTTCTCGCACACAGAGAAAGAAACAAACTTGTCGCTATCGTGAAAAATAACAAAACAATTAGAAATGCTCTAAATCACAACTGAAGAAGTTAAGATATTTTCCTGTCACTCGCCCAAACCTTGATAACAACTACCGAAAAACGTGTGATTTAGCTCTTGCTATATTGAGTTATTGAACCAAACGTTTTTTTTTCAAATACATGAAGTTATATGCTGGGCTGGAACTAACCTAGCATGAGTTTTATCGATTAAATGTCAAACAATTTTCAAATTTAAAATTTTCGGTTGAATCGTTCTGGGCTCCAATTTCAGATAGTTTCGTAAAGTTTGCTTTTTGCCTAGATAGGAAAATTTTACCAATTCGCTCAATTAAATGATTGTCTTGGTAGTGCAGCAAACAAAGGGTTGATTCGAATATGTATGAAATGACAGCGATTAAATAAAAGAT
The DNA here is from genome assembly GCF_029784165.1 of Wyeomyia smithii. Taxonomy (NCBI): domain Eukaryota; kingdom Metazoa; phylum Arthropoda; class Insecta; order Diptera; family Culicidae; genus Wyeomyia; species Wyeomyia smithii. The sequence goes on from NC_073696.1 coordinate 3,117,648, forward strand.
ATCCATTCTTTTAGTATATATTATTATTTATAACGTTTTAACGTCTCAGCATCCAGAAATGCACTGTTAGATAAAATTGCAGCAAATACTAGAGTTGCAATTCTCTCTATTATTTGTTTTAATGGAATATAAGAATACCGTAGTCCAACGTCATGCGGTCGTGTCTTGAATACCACCCTCCTACTTTTTCCGTCCAGCCATTTCAGGTGATACGAAAAAAGTTAAAACAAATGTTAAATTCAAAAGTAGGTAGTCTTGAGAAAGACTGATGGGAAATAACTTTCAGGTAGTCTTTAAAAGACACACTGACAAAACACAAACTTTGAAGCTAAAGGCAGTCAAAGACCAGTCCACAAGCAACCGAAAAAACGTCTGATCTGTAGGACAGTTCAAGACGCACTGAGCTTGAGAGCTTATACTTCAAAGCATTGCACACTGGGAAAAATTGGACCCGAATTCCCAATAAATTAATGCCACTGAGCTGGCAACCTGAAACATAGCATTTCTTATGTAAAATTGGTCAATAAATCGATTGGTGATGATTCCATCCTGTGCAGGGAACGGGAAAGGGTCTATTTCGCCCTTTTTACCCTATATTTGCGTGTTTTTGGGTTAAGTCTGTCGTAGCTACGATTAGAAATGATTTTTTCGTGCAAAAATGAACAAAATCTACGAATACATTAGAGGAAGATTCGACAAAGATGGTTCTGTTCAAAGTGAACTTATCATATGTGAAAAGTTTCAGGGAATCAAATGTTAAAGGTTTCATTTAGATCCAGGTCTTGTTAGTGGTATAATTTACCACAATTCGCCTTTTTCTTGTAATCTAAATAATAAAAATATGTAGACTTCGTAAATCACGATCTAACTCAAGAACGGATCAGCAGATCGGCGTGAAAATTTGTATGTAGGGGTTTTTGGGGCCAAAAAAGATAATTATGCTGGTTTGAGACCCCTTCCATCTCTGGAAGGGAGGGCTCCCATACAATGAAACACAAATGTATGCATAGTTCAAGAAAAAAGCACAGGTAGTGATACATGAAGTTGTGAAACTTTGACCGCTTTGAGGCACTTGTTTCCGATGCCCGGACTTTTTTTCGAGAAGACAAAACATTTGAGCCCTACCGCTAAACGATATTCGAAGTTCAATTTTTTTTCATACATCTCATTGGCAATCTATTGAGTATACAGTCTCCGCACTCTGGTTTCTACAAGCTGAACAGCAATCTGATCGTGATTCACGAGTTTGGTGTTTTGAGTTATAGAAATATTTTCGCGATTTTCTGCGGTAATTTTTAAAGTTGGATCGGATCGAAAGTAAAGACTGAGTACCTTAGGTTAGTGCCTCTACCTCCTCGTTTACCCTCAGTTTAGAACCCTGACCCGCCCTGAGGCCAGGCAAGTTGTCCTCTTCGAGGTGGCGCTTAAGCCACTTGCTTGCAGATACGGGGAACGCTACATGTGCTGGGGAAGAAAGGCAAGAATTGGTTCCTCGGTATGAGTTAGATAAATCAGACAATCCATATTATTAACCTCTTTTTCAATAGTGTATCTCAATCAAGTGGTTTGTTTCGTTACAAAAGCTCAAAAGTAAATGAATTTCTGATCGATTCATGCCGAAACCTCGATAATATGATAGAAAACACCCAGATATACGTTAGTCCAACGACAAAATGTCTCTGAGTTAGCGGGAATAGTTGTGTAAACTAGATTCTTAGAAGCCTACCTTCGAGTAGGTAGCCTAAATAAAGCGACTCCGAGATGGCTGGAATCGTCGTGTTGACTAGATTCCAAAAAGCCTAGATTGGCTATATTTAAAAAAAAAAACATTTCCGGTGATTCTGAAACAACATCTATGTTTGATTTACGCTCGCCATCTTTCATACATCACTGAGGAGGTTATTTGCATAGTAATTAGATACATGTGTGAGTGTAACTACTGCTGCGCAGCCTCTAGTTAGTATCAATTGTGAGGCAGCGCATTACAACAATCGAGCACATAGAGTGAACTAAACACACAATTTTACATCGTAATTGATGCACATTACAGGATTTGTACGCGGTAAATGATGTTAACCTACAATGCATTTAAAAAATTCATCATCTAGATGAATCATGTACGGAAATGTTATGTTCATTGATGTGGATTTACATTAACGCTGTAAATTTAAATCCAGGAAGAGAAGAGATTACTTGTTGAAATTCGTTTTCTAGTGAGTTCTAGTGTTTAGGTCGTTCAAAGGTGCAAGTAAAAATTTAGGCGGTAATGTTTTCACTTTTTTAAGGATTCGCTCAACGTATTTTCATATAGTTAAATTGGAAAACAAAAAGAGTTGTGTTAATCGTTACTAAAAGAAGCAGTACCTTATAATTTTGCTTCGTCACCAGTACCACAAGTTCCTCGGCAAGATACAACAGCAATATTGATTTGCATATATGAATCAAAATTTATTTGGAAATTCATTTTTGAAGCTACTTTCGAATTATCATGTTACGTGTTACGGATACGACCATTCAACAAGTAGTTGAAACTCTAGCTGAAGCACTAGCACTACACGATCTCTTAACAGAAATTTTCTGCTGTCAGCAACACTAATAACGAATTTTCTTGTTTTACACCATTGTAAACTGATTTACTACCATTTTGAACAATGCACTGGAATAGAAGCAAAATGGAAAACTACTGTCTAATAAACAGTTTTTTTAAAACGTGACCAGAAAATTTACATCTTCGTGCGCAATGTTCGTATTTTTCCTAAAAAAGAATAACGCGCAACGCAGCCCAACTTTTTTTACTTTCTTTCATAATACCGTGTGCATGGCCCCACCCACTTGCTGCAATAGTCCTCTCCGTTAGTATTTAAGACAATAGCACGGGTTTATTTTAGTGATGGAAAATATCGCCCAAAACGGACATCGATAACAATCGATAATTCCGGGGCTTTTATCGATATTATCGATAAGTATCGATAATTTGACGGCTAACGTTTGCGGTAAAAAAAATTTTTTCAGATGGCGATGAAAAAAAACTATTTCAGATGGTGATGAAAAAAAACTATGACAGATAATTGAGTTGGATAAATTTCCCATGGAAGGTCATCATGTTAGCTTCCTCACAAAAAAATATTACGTCCTTGCGTGCAGCGTTCCGGCAGTCAACCGGAACATTCGCCATGGCTCTTTCTTCGTTTTTTTTATTAATTCCCCCTCCGTTTTCGCGACAAAATTGTTGGAATAGGTCTTGCGCTTCAAGTTTGTCCAGAAATTCTCGATGGGAAGTAGGTGGGGGACATTGGGCGGATTCGCCGACTTCGGTACCACATCGATATTCAGCCGCCCCATCCCCTCCAACGATCGCTTCGAGTAGTTGACCTACGTCAAATTTGGCCAGAACACACCGTGTCTTCGCGCTTATGGTATTTCTTGATGAACGTCGCAACTTCTGTCAGACACTTCATACTATAAATTTCCCCGTTCACGGCCGGCCCGGAGCGAAAGAAAAGCAACTTTAACATCCCTTACTCGCTGATTGTCAGCCACAGCCGCACCTTCTTTGGGAGTTTGGTCTGTGAAATAAACTTTACCTCGGTGCTCACTTCCTTCGTGGGGAAGGTAAAATACGAAGAGCCCTGCTAGTCGTTGCCATCCAGGGTGAGATAGGTCTAGTCGTCCAATACCACTGCCGCTTCGCGATTCGCCGGGAAAATCGACTTGACCATGTTATTCAACCGCTGTCGCTGCGTCATTGCCTGCAGCTCCGAGACCAGTGGACGGGACTGCCGCTTCCTGCATGTATGTCCATGTTCTCTAGATGCTTTTTCACTGTTTTAGAGCATACACCAACCTCTCGGCCGAGTGCACGCAGCGATATAGCCACTTTTCCCTCGGTCTTCCTCTTCAGCATCCTTTGAAGCTTCTTGTCGCGCAGGGTCGTTGGTCGTCCGGAACCGGGCTTTCTTTCGATGCTCTGATCGTTGTCCAATAGTGTCAAGATGTTGTAGATGCCAGAACCGGCATACCCGGCGTCCACAGAGTGCCGCACGATGTCCGTTTTTGACGCGGCGGGGTACCGTTTTTTGAACGCGCACACTTCTGAACGGAGTAGCTTGACTTTTTTCGTTATCACAGTTAGAGTTTGACTGATAGAGCTGTCAAATTTTTTTTTGCTAGCTCATGGGTTACTATGATTGATGATGCTTGAGTAGTTTCGTCAGTGCGATTAAAGGTAAGCCCATGAAAAATCGGCATTTTTTGTCCATTTTTTTACCGCAAACGTTATTCGACAAATGCAATTTTGCTATATAAATTTGTGTAAAAACAGAGACAGTGATGGCCCAAACAGAATGGATACGTTTGCGTTGCGTTGACGTCAATGTGACAGTGAATGTATGAGCTAACTGTCAAATTGCCGCAAACGCATCCGCAACGTATCCATTGTGTTAAGGCTTTGAATGACAAATTTTACGATACTGCGAATGAAAATTCAAACAACCGAACAAGTTAACCAGTTTATTTTGGAAAGTCTTCGGGTTTAACGCCGGGAGTGCTTTCTAGGGAGTAGTTTCAAGCCGAAGTTCATTTTGAATGTTGTATAATTAGGGAAATAATTGAAGCAGGCAAAATTCTGTCAATTTTCAAATGGCCAAAACTTCACGAAAAATGAAACAATTCTGACAAAACAGGTTTCATTTTACTGGAAAACTGTCCTAGTTTTCTAGTATTACTTGAGAACTGGACGTGACCAAGGGTCACTGGAAATGTTTCGGATTTCCGGAGTGTGCGCCAAAGTGTACACAGCGTTGCAAATCGAGCGAGAAGCAAAACCTTTCTTCTCCTTTCTGCTTGAGAACGAAACATATGTTACACTTCTCGAGTCTTTGGAGATACTCTTTCTTCTTCATGCATTGAGTAGCAGCAAGCACGCAGCATTTACGAAAAAATATGACAGCTGTCATAATTTTTTAAACCGAGCACTCAGTGGTGCCGTTCTCGGCAAAAATTACCGAGACCCGGTAATAAATTTTAAGTGTGTAGCAGAATTCAATCGAACATTGTGGGTGTGTAGGTCTTGTTAAACCAAGCAACTTTGCAAACTTGCGTTTGAAAATTTATATGGATTAACATTTAAAAAGGTCAGATTATTCTCAAGCGGATTTTCTCTAAAAGGTTATTTATGCAGATTTTCAAATTAACGTGGTTTTTTACGCGAATTGAAATCCGAAACATTTTCGGTGTAGGTTGGTCACACCAAGTTCCCAAGTAATACTAATATAATACTGTTTTCCAGTGAAATGAAACCGGTTATTAAAATTGATTCATTTTTCGTAAAGTTCTGGCCATTTAAAATTCAATTACTTTGTCTACCCTAGGATATTTTTTGGCGCAATAATTTCGTTGATTTGGATTTCTAGTGGAACTAAAAGTTGTTTGTTGGGTAACAGATACTTTAAGCATTTTATTACAATTTCGTATCATTGCTTTTTATGAGATGGTGCAAAAAGTTTGGATATTTTTTTAAAGTTCTCCAGTACTAAGTTGTCGAATCCATCTGTTCTTAGGAAACTAAAATCTATAAATACCTTATTAGTTACCATTATTTCTCAGGAACTCAGTGACACCCGGGGCTAAAGGTTCGCCCGCACCACCCCCAACAATGCTAAATCTAATCTAATCGAATAGCAGCACCCAACAAATACCTAGCGGCAGAAGCAACTCCTGGGGTAGGGTAGGTGAGGTCTCCTTCTTTTGGGTCTCCTCCAGTAACCAGCCACACTGACTTGTGTCCACCCGTATAATATCGATAATTATCGCTAACGTCAAAAAATTAACGATAATATCGATGACCATTATTTATCGATATTATCGATAAGTATCGATAAGTTTCCCATCACTAGTTTATTTCATCACACCATGATTCTTTCGGCCACTGACTTTCGCATTTATTCGTTGAACGTCGAAGAAGACGCATAGCCAATCCTAAGGCTGCTAACATCTCGGCCAGTAGCCGTAAATTATGCGGGTCGGTACAGGAGTACCTACCGATCAGGCAACTGCTGTGTACCTTGCTGCAAAAATGTCGGTCCACTTTCAAATGCTTGAAACTCGGTCTTTTTCTAATTAATTTCTATCATTTTTACAGCAATCCATTGGATTGCTGTGCGTTTACAGAGACGTGAATGAACGTCGAAATCTTCCAATTGTAATACAACTTTGCTGGGGATGAGTGGTCCTCGTGGTTCTGTGGTTAGCGATGTCGGTCGGTTAGCTCACCAACACGGCTGTGATACCGGGTTCGAACTTCAATCGGATCGAGGATCTTCTCGAGCTGGAAATTTTCTCGACTCAGCACTGGGGCACGGTGTATCGTTGTACTTATCCTACAACATGCAAAATGTGCCGAAAACAATATCGATAACGAATTCTCCCAACTAACCAAGTTGAACGAGACCGATATTGTTTGTTGCTGAGGATGAGCGAAGTGAGCTCTTGTGTGTCAAAAAGGGTAATATTTTGAAAAATAAAAATTTGCTGATAATAATTTTAGTTTGTATGCAGTTAGGAACGCTTTTAGATGAGAGAGTGACATATTCGCCAGGCCCTATGTTAGCTGCAATAGGTAACTATTGTTACTCTCGTGGTAATTGTGTATATGTTAGGGCATGTTAAACTGCGTATTTGTGTTTATACTTGCCTATTTGTGTATAAAGTATTTTTCTCATGATGATGGATAAGCAATACTGATACGTATAACAAATATGCAGAAGAAACACCAAATACGACATAATGAATCCAAGAGCCGTTCAATCGTGCATAATTTTATGTATAAAAAAGTAGGAGGGTGGTATTCAAGACACGACCGCATGACGTTGGACTACGGTATTCTTATATTCCATTAAAACAAATAATAGAGAGAATTGCAACTCTAGTATTTGCTGCAATTTTATCTAACAGTGCATTTCTGGATGCTGAGACGTTAAAACGTTATAAATAATAATATATACTAAAAGAATGGATATCTTTTATTTAATCGCTGTCATTTCATACATATTCGAATCAACCCTTTGTTCGCTGCACTACCAAGACAATCATTTAATTGAGCGAATTGGTAAAATTTTCCTATCTAGGCAAAAAGCAAACTTTACGAAACTATCTGAAATTGGAGCCCAGAACGATTCAACCGAAAATTTTAAATTTGAAAATTGTTTGACATTTAATCGATAAAACTCATGCTAGGTTAGTTCCAGCCCAGCATATAACTTCATGTATTTGAAAAAAAAAAACGTTTGGTTCAATAACTCAATATAGCAAGAGCTAAATCACACGTTTTTCGGTAGTTGTTATCAAGGTTTGGGCGAGTGACAGGAAAATATCTTAACTTCTTCAGTTGTGATTTAGAGCATTTCTAATTGTTTTGTTATTTTTCACGATAGCGACAAGTTTGTTTCTTTCTCTGTGTGCGAGAAACAAAATCAAAACCGCGCACCGAGAAACAAAAACGAAAATTTAATGAATGCTCATTGAGAAAACTTGCAACTCTTTTTACCAATAACTTATGATACTCAAAAGAACCCGTTTTGATCTAAATCAAATTTCTGGTAAATAAGTGTTGATCATTCATAGGTAGTAATTTTTCCTCGATGAATAAAGACTGGCTGAAGAAGTTAGAATCGCTGCTGTAAAATCAAATTCACAACGGTGTTGGTTAAGACGTTTTAATATTTTCAATGACAATAATAATCTTCGATAAACACCCGCTATAGTTATTCACACACATGCTATAACTATCTAAACACGCGTTAAAACTATTCATACACACGCTGTAGCTATAGCTATCCATACACACGCTATTCCTTTCCATACATCCGATACAACTATCTAAACACACGCATAAGCTATCCAACCATGTGCTATTACTATCCATACATACGCTATAACTAATCATTACACACGCAGCAGCTATCCACACACAAGCTATAACTATCCGTACACACGCTGAAGATATACACGCAATAGCCATAATATGCTACACATGCTAGTGTCTTACACACGCTATAGCTAGCCATACACACGCAACAGCGCCATCCCTATCATCGCAAATGTCATAGCAATACAGATGCACATACGCTATATGTGCACACTGCACACACACCCAACGTTTTCACCCAACGATATCTGAATTGGATTACCGCTGGTGGGGTCCAACTCAGATCGAAGGAGCACCGAACTGAATGAAGAAATGCAGCTTCCCACTACCTCCGCCGCTGCTGCCTGATACCACCGCTCTGGTTATGCTGCAGCTCAGTTTGGCCGCTGGAATCAGCCACCGCTGCTGATTATACAAGACCGGCCTGGTGGCCTTTCACTTGTTAACTGATGAGGCCTTCCACTTGCTATGAGACGACACAGGCTATTATATAGCCCAAAGCAAAAATCCATCCGCGAGCAAACAAGAAGCGAGCTTGTGATTGGTTGAATGTGCACGACTTTTAACACAACTTTTAACTAGTTTAGTATCGAAAACATATTTAAATTATTATATGACAATCTTGCGCAATATTTCCCCTATCAATCAAGCCATTGGTGTTTAGAATCTGTTCAGTGGTAATGATAAAAGAAGCATTTTAAAACGGTGTTGAAACACCTGTTGCAGCTACCGAAAGCGAGCTCGTTATTGGTTGAAAGCTGTGAGACTGTTTACAAAGTCAGATCGGTTGTATCCGTTAGTGTCGACTGTGCTTGTGAAGAGAGGTGGTGATTGGTTGCTCGGTATGATTTAGACAATCGATGTGATTTACCAATTTTTCAATAGTGTATCTCGAACAATAGGTTATTTTTGTTACATAAATTCAACCGTAAAAGAATTTCTGATCGGTTGATGCCAAAACCTCGAAATTCTGAAAAGAAATGACTGATATATAAGCGCTCAAAACCTGACCACTTTTCCCTGGTTTTCCCCGGTTGAATTACTAGATTTTCAAATTCAGGTGCCTAACTTCGATATAGACGTTAGTCCAACGTCAAAAAAACAATATCGATGTTTTTGGTATTGATAGGAGAATAACATCATTCGAAGGATCAAGGATTATAGTATGGGAAGTCGTGCGATTCGCATAAGGCTTTATACATTTAATTTTGCAGTAAAACATATACTGGGCTAGTTGAACGTGGCAGATGCTCCGTCATGTCTAATTCTTCGAATCCGTGAAGATGAACGACCTGACGACGATGTTTATATAGCCTAATGAAAAGTTACATGGAAACGCATAGACAAGACTTCGGAAAACATTTGAAAATTGAATAGGGAGGTTCCAAGAATAAAGTTTCAAGATAACAACATTTATTCATGCTGGACTTTTTATAAACAATTTCTGAAAAATGAAATAGCAGAAATAATAGAATCTTAGATTTCAATTCAGGCGAATTTTTTTTGCTGCGTAAATCTTTTACAAGTTATTATCAGTTTTTTACAATTCTCAAACAGTTGCAAATGCAAACTTTGAGAGATTTACTCTTGAGTCTAAAAATTTCCTCCGCCAGTGAAAATATGTATATTTAGTTTACTCATCCAAATTCGTTTGCAAAATGACATTTAAATTAAAAATGATCGATTTAGTTTGTGCGCATTTTTAGATCATTTGGCTGTTACCTAGTACTGGAGACGATGGAGAAATTTTAAGCTCTTTGATGCACACGGATATAAATTTTTCGTTGCATTGCTGTGTGATCATGTCGAAAATTAATCCCGGATTACATGGGGTAGGAATCGCATCTTCATACATACAGAGGAAGTATCGGGTACAATCGGTCGGATCAGGACGTTTTCCCATTTCTACGTTTTCTAGACATGGAGTCTGAGTTTCTTTAATGCATACGGAAACAGATTCTCTGTTGCAAATCTCTGTGATGATATCAAAAATTAATCCCTCTCCACATTGCGACGGAAACGATTCTTCGCCGATACAGAGGAAGAATCAGGTACAATCGGTTGGGTCTGGAATCCTTAAAAGTCCCTCATTTCCTACACATGGATTATCATCCTTTGCCAGAGTGGCAATAATCAATGTTGTCAAAGTCCAGAATGCTGTAATTAAACAGTAATGGAATTATATTTTGCACCTGTGAATTTGAACTTCAGAGTACCTACTTTTATTTTTTTCTATCTCTGTTGGTTAAGTTTGTAACTTTGTCAAAATCCAAATTCGTACTGAATTCGCTGGGACCAAGATTAATCATTTTTATTGGCTAAGCCCATGCTACTCAATCATGAGTCCATTCGGTCAGTGTCGTGCGCTGGATTTCCGTTTTGTAGGGGTTATTGCAAGATTGAATTTTGATACCCTTCTTTAATTTGTGTTCAGTTTTTATGGTTAGAACTTGCACAATTTTTTTAAAGTCTAATGGACGTCACAAAAAAACTACTCAAGCGTCAAGTCAAGTGTAAGCTGAAACCTTACGAGGATAACACGATCCTCCAAATTTTAATGACTTTCCAAACGGACCCAGAAAACATATTCCCACGGGCCGGATAGTCAAACATCTTCCAAATTCCCACGACAAGTGTTGCATATGACATTAGTCACACGCAAACCACTTCTTTCCCACCGAACTAACCCAATTTCTAAAACCTATGTTATTTAGCAAATCCTTATTCTAACATACGATTTCCCACGACAAGTGTCGCATATGACAACTAGCCATACGCAATCCACTTGAGAATTCCCACCAAGCCAGCCAAATTCCTAAAACCCATGTTTCCTCAATAATTCAAAATTACCACACATTGGGTTCTCATGCATGTACATGCAACCACTGGAAAATTAACCAAGTGCATGTGGATATATGAGAACCAAAGAACCTTTTCGATCCCATATTTGCAACACCTCAAAAAACTAACCAAAACATTGCCAGCACAGCCAGCAATGTTTAGATTCCCACGATTCTTTCTCGTCCCCACTTTATCCTTTCGAAATAGAACGAGAGCCGCAAGCAGCTAAGACACTAGCGCAACTTGCGGACATCATGAACATGTGCTATTGCCTACACTCAGGCGTATAGGAATAGCCCGGTAGCAGTGTGAGTTTTATAGCAAGCCACATTACAATTCGATGCTCTGATCCCGCCTATTTTCATATACCGACATACATCAAACTCACATGTAAAGTAGTATTAGGTAAAAGCTAGAAATTAAGAAGTGACTTAGAGTTAAGTAGAGTTTCAATAAATTAATCCCGTTTGGGACGTGGACAAAACTAGTTGTATTTCTTTTATCAAGTGTTCACATGAGACTCTCCATGATTAACCGTGAAAGCAGAAAATCCCACTTGGGACTTAGAAGATGGTGAATGCCTTTAATTGTGCGGTAATAAAAGTACTTATCGGAGCAGTGATAAAAACGAATATATCAGAACTGAATTAGCTGAGGCCGAGATTAATCACTTTTATTGCCTAAGCCTATGCTTATCAAACATGATTCAATTGAGCCAGTGTCGTGCGCTGGATTTCCGTTTGGTGAGCGTTTGAGCAAAATTTAAACATAAGTTTTATAAGGTTATTTCTAGAACAAATCTTTTAAAGTCCTGACTGATGGACCACGGAAAACCTACTCGAGCAATATTTGGCAAAGTTTTCCGGTTTTTGAAGTTGCTTTGAAGTGCTTAGAGAAAAGAGTGCACGTCATAAAAATAATGAAAAAATGGAAAGGCAACACTGCTTTTATAAGTGCACAGTCAATCCTCCATCGATTCGAAAACAAAACCATTTTCAGTGGTGTAATTAGGACTACGGAATCACGTGTGATTGTGGAAGTGAACACTAAAACTGTGCTGCTAAAATTAAGTATAGTGTACAGGCATGAGGTAGTTTGAAAGTGATCTTTCTGTTACTTCCAAAATTGTACTTCATGCATTGGAAGTGACAATTAAAGGTAGCGTCATCTGCTTCCCACATGGAAGCTTGCATAAAAGTTTGTATACATGTGTCACACAGATCATTTTTGAAGTAGAATACTTCTCTCAGGAAGTTCGGCTACATAGGGATGTGAAATGAAAATCTAAAACCGAAAAAAGTGAAAAATATGTCCAATTTCAAATGCTAATAAATCGTTCAGTATTCGATGGATTTCCTTCGTTCTTGCAGCAATAGATTGGAAAATCTTCTAAGATTCTTCCCAAAATAAGATAATTGTAATTTTATTATTCACACTATTGTACTATTGAAAATAGTCAAGCCTTGTCAAAACGAAAAATTCGACCTCTGATTGTTCGTTATATGCTTGCTTCCCAAGCACGGTCGACAGGATCATATACCTTGCAATTCAAAACATGCTATTTGGCCTATATAAGAGCCTGTTTCAGCCGGAGCCGCTCATAATAGTTCTAGATAGCGACAACAGCAGTCGTCCTTCCTTAGCAGCAGCACTAGCCCTGTGGTTGGTCACCACGTCTCAGGAGCAGCGCGGTTTTTCTCATCGTGTGTCGCCAGACAGCCATTATTCCCCCCGTGTTGGGGCAGCATGAAGATTGCCATCAGGAAATCCAATTTTGGAAATCAAAATGCCTTTTTGAAGGCAAATAAACAAGTCATTGGAAGTTAATAATTTTTGTCAACGCAAGCAAGTATTCTGTGTTGCATCCTAGCAATTTAAATTTGTCGCACCCGTCTAATTTACTGAATGTGAAATAGCTTCCACAGTGCATATTGTCCGTGTATCTTAATTCCCCCAATGTTAGGGCAGCTCAAATTATCAAATGATCGCTCTGAACCAGAATGAAGTCACACATATTTTTCAAGTTATATCATTCCACCACGTACGTAAAATAATTCATTCCTATTTTCATCCCTATATAAGAGCCTGTTTCAGCCGGAGCCGCTCATAATAGTTCTAGACAGCGACAAGTCGTCCTTCCTTAGCGGCAGCACTAGCCCTGTGGTTGGTCACCACCAGCGTTGCCAGGTATCCAGATTTAGCTGGATTATCCAGATTTTTGAACATGTATCCAGGTAGACAGATTTGATGTCCAATTATCCAGATTTTTCGAGAATGATCCAGATTTTATTTTCTCTGTTCCGCAAAAAGGTCGTCACTTCAAATTTGGCGCGAAATTTTGCCATTTTGTCACCTCAAATTTTACGTACCCCAAGACTGTTATCCAAAGAATTTCTCTTTCACCCCACGAAATGACTTTCAGATTTTTTTTGCCTTTTCCAGATTTTTGAAAAAAAGGACCTGGCAACGCAGGTCACCACGTCTCAGGAGCAGCGCAGTCTACTCTACAGCTCTACTGATGGCTGTACATTAACCTACAGCTGAGCAAATCGGTTCGCGTCACTTTTCGCATCTATTATGGCAGAGGCCTAATGGGAAAGTTGTATCAGTTTGTTCAGAAGAATATTATTGTCGGTAATATTACAGAGATGCGATTGCGTAAATCCGATTTTGAATTGAACAATTGTTCTTTTGAGAACAAATAACACACTTATTTGAAGAGTTAGTAGCATTTAGTACCAATAGCAGTATAGTGACAGCCTCAGCGGTAGATGCAGATGCAGCCGGTACTTCTCTGAGGCCGATGTAAAGGTAAATGGGAGCAGCACGGCGAAACAGTTCGGGTTATGCTTAGACGCGCGTCATTTTTCGTTGTTGATATTCCCCACATGAAACGACGCGCTTTCGTATGATAGCGGTAGATGCATTTGCCAACACTTCCTCCAGTATAGCCGTGTCTAGTTTTCAATGTGAAAACACCTTTCTCGTTGTGTTGACCGTGCGCCTTAGGCCTCACTATCAATGATAAATTGAACAATTGTCCTTATAAGGACAACAAATGAATTAATGAAGATTTAATTTTGAATTAGAATAATTCTCTCAGGAAGTTCGGCTACTTAGGGATGTAAAATGAAAATCTAAAACTGAAAAAAATGAGAAAAATTTCAAATGCTAATAAATCGGTTAGTTTTCGATGGATTTCCTTCGTTTTTGCAGCAATCGATTAGAAAATCTTCTAAGATTCCTACCAAATGCATGAAATTGCAATTTTATCATTCGAACTATTGTACTATTGAAAACTCTTAAGCCTTGTCAAAACACAAAATTCGACCTCTGATTAGTCGTTATACCGCGCTTTCCCAAGCACGGTCGGCAGAGTCATGGACCTAGTAAATTGGTAATGCATCATTTGGCCTATATAAGAGCTTCATCAGATAATAAACAAACATTTCATCGGATATTAAATTTAACAACTGATATTTGAAGAACACAAATGATTATTTGAAGAGTTAATATTTTCTCGTTTTGCGCTATAATCCAAAGTTAATTATCTTCATCTACATGCATACTCTGACTATTATTACGTGTTTGCGTCGCTTAGTGTTTGGCTACGGTCATGCAGAACGCAAATAACGGCGCGATGTTATTCGGCAAGACGAAATCTGTTGAAATGTTTAGCTCTACTTCGCCTTAAAAAGAGCTGTACATTTCACCACGGTAAGGCGAATCGCATCGCGCCGTCATTTGCGTTCTGCATAACCGTAGCCTTTGTTCCGTTCCCGTTTAATGATGTCGTATTAAATGTGCATATTACAATTCGGCAGCACTTCAACTTCTCATTTGCACAAAATTTAAAAATATCCAATGAACTTCATTCAAAATATCAGACAAAAAGAAATTACAATACTGCCAATGAACGGTCAACGTTTATTTACTAGAAAAAATGACTGACACGCAAGCAGCCAGGTTATCTTTCTTGTAAAAGTATTCTACTTCAACCTTGCGGTCGTGGCTTTGCATACAACCTTCTTGTGATTTTTTTATATAAAAAACATATCGAATGAATAGAAAGTCTGGAAATAATAATAGAATCTATGAGTCTCTAATATTATTTTGAGGCGGGGCTTACCGAATGGAAAATTACTCCAGAATGTACTGCAAGTACTCAGTCATTTTGTTAAGGGACTTTAGAAGGTCGGTAGAGCTAACACCTTCTAGATCCCAAAAGAAAGATGGTTGCAAAAATGAAAGATGATTGCAACTGTCTTTTTTTTTCATAATATCATTGCCAGGCAGTGGGATCTTGTAATAGGTTTCCACACACACGTCATAAAAATTATGAAAAAAGACCAATAATAGTATCACAATATAATACTTAAAATTTATTTAAAAATTCACTTTATTGAAAACTTTTTACCCGATTCATTCATTCATTCGCCTTGGGTTCCACGTCCTTAATGCACAAGGCAACGGACTCCAAGTTGCATGCGTCTATATTCATGTCGAATATCAGATACGGTCCACATTGCGATAGAAATGAATCTTCTCCGATACAGAGGTAGAATCGGCTACAATCGGTCGGGTCTGGAAATCTTCGAACGCCTACATTTCCCACGCATGGATCATCATCCGCTGCCAAAGTGGCAACAATCAGAATTGCTAAAATCCATAATGCTGCAATTTCAAAGTCATGTCATCATAGTTTCTTGCCTTAAAATCCAACATCGGAGTACTTACTTTTCATGTTCACCGGCTGTTTGTTCCGCTTGTAACTTTATCGGAATCAAAATTTGTACTGACCTCACTGCGGCCATGGTCAATTAGTTTTATTGGACCCATACCAATCAATCATGATTGTTTTACACACAAAAGTAACCGAAATCGCTGGTATGCCATGTCGTTCTATCGAAAAGGTTTGTCTTTTAATTGATTGTGTATTTTGCTACTCATCACAAATGCATTTGCATCATGAATTACAGTCAATTTATAATCATTTTACTCTACTGGTGGTCCAATGAAAATACCCATTCAGTCGACACCATTTTCGCGTATCAGTATCAGACAGGTGCTAAGCCTAATAAATGCAATACTGATTAGTACTATTGCTCAGCTATAAAAAAAATCGGTAGCCTATCTGGGAGTTGTTAGTTGATAACAAAACCATGCAGACGGTACACTGCTACAACATTTTTATTTAAAAATTTCAAAATAATTCATGTCGTCTTGAAAGTGATGCGTAACTTTGGTATACAGGGTACGGTGACACGTGCAAGTTGATCAGATCAGATATTCCCATGTTCCAATGTTTAAACTGGATACTTCTAGTTTTTTGGATGATTCAGTTAAACAATTGAGTCTCGAAATATTCCAGTTTTCTTAATGTTTTCCTGCTGTGTTAAGATTCATTATTAACTCAAGTTCCGTTGTTTTTTTTGCTTCTTGAAATTATTTAAGCCTATAAAACTTGGAAAAATTGCATGGTATACTACCGTTCCAAGCATAGTTGTCCCATGTTCTACACAAATCTTATGCACGCCGGACAATTATGCGTAGTTATTACCTGTGATTCAGCAACGAAAAGGATAAACCAAAAATCGGGACCTTTAACGGCTAGTCATCACTACGAAACACTTTTGAGGCCACAATCGTTAGTTGACGCAAACCACTGCCAGACAGAGGAAGTCGATTTCGTATCAATTAATCACATTCGACTATCACAGTTACTCGAGTTACCAGATCCCATCATTTATTGTTACCTGTCAGTGAGAAATTCAAATAATTCCACCAACACGGACTTTGTTTTTAGCTGGCATAGAATTCGTTGGCGTGTTTACTCTTTCAAAAATATGCTTCGTTTAAATTATATTTCGAATATTCATCAATCATTGCACGACAGTCCAAGAGCTCAAATATAATTAATTCATAGATGCTTTATTCACTACCATCGGATGCACATTTTTGATATCTAACGTTACTGATTTCCGTGATTATTCGAAAAAAAAAGTACTAAAATTTATAATCGTCGTCTGCAGCTTGCCGGGGCTCATCCGGACGGACACTGCACATTGAATGGGTGATCACAGTATTTTCGGTCCTGATTCCAGTACTGGTTCGGGGGACACTCGAGCACAAAGAGTGTTCCGAAGAAACAACGGAAGAACATATTGCAGTTCGGGTGAGGGGCATAGAACGTCTGATCCAGAGGGCAGTGTGGTTCTGGGCCTGGTGGTAATGTTGTGGTAGGCGCTGACGTTGGGGCGGGAGTGGTAGTTGTTATCGGAGCGGGAGTAGTGGTTGTTACCGGAGCGGGAGTGGTGGTTGTTGCGGGGGGCGCTGTGGGGATTGTTGTTGTTGGTGTTGTTGTTGTTGTTGTTGGTTCTGGAGTAGGAGCTGTAGCTATCGTTGTTGTTGCTGGAGTTGTTACTGTAGTAGGTGCTGGTTCAGGTGTAGGTGCTTCTGGGGCAAGCGTTGTTGATCCAGTGGGAGCCTCTGGAACTCCAGTTGTGTCATCATCTGTAGCTGTTGTGGTGTCACCTGGTACTGAAGGTGTTGGAGGAGTCTCAATATCCTTAATGCATACGGAAACAGATTCATCATTGCATTGTTCTGTGATCACGTCAAAAATCATATCCACTCCACATTGCGAGGGAAACGATTCTTCCCCGATACAGAGGTAGAATCGGGTACAATCAGTCGAATCAGGAAATCTTCGAATTCCTTCATTACCTAAACATGGATTATCTTCCTCTGCTAAAGTGACAGCTATGAAAGCTGCCAAAAGCCATAATACTGCGGAACAAAATTTTTGCGAATTTATTATTACCTAAAGAACAATCATGTAACAAAGCACTAACTTTTCATTGTGATCTGCGGCTATTTGTTTGGCTTGTAACTTTATTGAAATCCAAATTCGTACTGACCTCGCTGAGGCCATGGTTAATCGCTTATATTGGCTGATTCAGTACTTATCAATCATGATTACCTTCAAGGTAAAACGTATTCAGAACCGCAGTAATGCGATTTTATAACATGTACAATTACATTTTTTTGGTACCTACCAGACAGGGAACACATCAGCAATAAAAATAGACTAACAGTGGCATCATAGATCGTATCATTAATAAGAATAGCTTCGATTCGAATGATAAAATTTAACAGACAGTTATGGATGATAATTCTGAACCTCTTTAAAGCGAAGACATTTGTTTGTTAGAATGCATCTTTGAACTTCGCTTGAAGCTCTCCTAAAAGTCTCTTCCCAACACGTGTCTCTTGAAAATACCCATTCAACCGACACCTCTTCAGTATCAACAACAGAGAACAGGTGTTGTGCCGCATACACTGATTAGCTTATTAGCCACAATGTGGTAGCCTATCAGGAATGGGTGTGATTCAAATTGATAACGCAAAATCAGTGACTATTCAGTTCCGGAAAATAAACCCACAGCTATGGATTTTTTTTTTTTTGCAAGTGTCTCAAGCAGGGTTGATATTTGTAGACACTCTTGAGTGAAAGTCAAAAAAGCATCCATAAACGTTATTTTTTTACAATCCTTTCAGAGCTCTCCCTTCCCGCTTTTTGCATGGAAGTGAACTGTCAAAACACCTCATCATATTTCATGTGACGAAAGCAAGACAACAAAATCAGTTTATCAGTTAACGAAGATTGTCAAGGCATCGGTCAGTGTCAGTGAAAAAGTGTTTCGGTGAGGTTCATTTTGGTTGAGCGGACTGTTTGTTTTTCTTTTTCGCTTTGAAGTGAAGATCATTTGGTTGGATTTGTCGTCAAATTTTATTCCGTAACCGTGAACGATGCACGCGATCTATTTCACATGAGTATAACAGCACGTTACTAGGACGAAAATCTAGTGTATCTGAAAGAGTGCTGCGATCATTGGAAGTGAAAATTGAAAATGATTGGCTGTAATTTTCGAAGAATTTTGCTGGGGAAAATGACTTTTATCAGCACTGGTCTCAAGAAGTGATCGACATCGGAACGACAAGATAAGTGTGGCTCGTTTCGGTAGCGAATTGGAACGAGCCTCCAAAGTCCGCTTTTAGTTCGGAGCGATCTCCGGTCCAAAATTTAGTACCGTAAAACGGGGTAACATTGATCTTTTTTTCACTTTTTCGTGAGTATTTATTATTTTGCAACTGAAATTACAGGTTCCATATTTTTAGAACCTATACTGACATCCTCAGAACTTGAGAAGTTAGTTTTTAAAGCACTTCGAAAACTTGAACATTAAAAACATATATTTTTCGTCGTTGTTTCAATTTTCCATATTTGGGGTAATTTTGATCTGTACTGACTTGTATGTACTGCGAGTCATTTTTATGCCATATGTAATTTTACCTTTCGTTGATGAAAAACAGTGATGCCAGAAGTATTTTGTAAGTCAGCAATCGTTGTAAAATGTTTGTGTTTAGAAAACGTATGTTGATCATATATGCAAGGGCTTTCCAACAACGGTAGTATCAATAGGCCAGCTCTAGCCTCTTACGTTCTATTCGTAGGCCAGAATGATGTCTTGGCTATAGCATAAAACTGGACTTTCTTAACAAATATAAATTAATTAACTGTAAATGTAATAAATTTGATTAAAATTTTTTCTAGTTGATTGAGAAAATTAAATAACGGATTTAAAAAACATGTCAACGAATACGAAATGTTCAATATTCGACTAGTATAAAGTGCTTTTTTTGGCACTTACTGAGAGTAAAAAACTTAACAATCAAATTAATTCTAAAATTTGGTTATCAAAACAATAAAAAATTTCAACCAACTCAATATGGTTCAGACCCCTAATGACACAAGACTAACATGTTATACTCAAATTTAGCAAAAGTAATCAAAATTTCAACTATTCATGAGAAGGGTAAAACTGTTCAATGTTACCCCGTTTTACGGTACGCACTTTGGAAAGGCAAATTTGCCCGCGATTTTAGGCACTGAAAAGCAAAGCCTTGGTTCTACCTTACGATTTGGATCTTCTGTTCATTCAACATAGACTTCGCTTCGCGGCCAACTGTTTGGTGTATAGGACAATTGCGGGACTAGCACTACGATCCTACTGACACTCACAGTCTCTACCGAGCCGAGACTCGAACCTACGACGACTGGCTTGTTAGGCCAGCATCGTACCTCGAGACCAGCTGGGAGCGTGTACAATTACAAATTACTCTGATTTTGGATACTCCTGTAAGAGCGTGTACCTAACATGACAACTGCTACTCAATAGCGCTGAATATCTTTTACATTAATTTGTTGCCAACATCGTACTTCGAGACCAGCTGGGAAGGATGCAGTCTATTCTGGTCTTGTTGAAAGACGTAATGATCCTTTCGTAGAGGTCCCGAAGTGTCGGTGCCACAACCTTCTCCGGAACCTCGGCAATACTTTGTTGAACTTTGTCGAAGGCAATATACTTCTAACTACCTGTTTAAATGAACTATTGTGGAGTTTTCATTGTAATGCCCTTTAAATATATTTTTTAACATAACTTTTTATAAAAATTTTTTTATATTCCAAAATGAGAAAAGAAAACTTCGTTTCTCACTGTTGAATGAATTGATTAAAAAATAACAACTTCTATAAAATGGCGAATAAAGAATAGAATGACTCTTCTGAAGAGTCATTCTATTCTTTATTCTAGGCTCTAAAATCAATTTTTTTGGGTCAAAATAATTTCGATCACATTTTTGCAATTTTAATGTAGGATAACTGATGGTTTGATTACCAGTTTTATATTGGTGCAGGCTCTCCCCAAAACATACTGTATTGAAATTGTTATATTAACAACGCTATGTTGTAAGAAAACATCAAAATGCGTTCAAAATAGTGCTTCTTTTGAACATTTTTCCTTCAAAATTTTGTGTTTCACATTCATTTGAACTTGGAGAGGATGTTTATAGTAGAGTTTATTTTAGTTTTCAAATGGAGTCAATAGAGTTGTTCTATAGACTGTTCCGAAAATTATAAATACATCTTCTTTCTTGAATAAAACAAAAAATACAGGCTTTTTCGGGTCATTTTATTCTGAAATATAGATAATAAGTGTTTTCTTTCCAGTTTCATTTTAAGTTGGGATTATTTTTCGTAGGATACGCGAGTTCTCTTAACACTACTCAAAAGCTTTTGCACAATGTGTTCTCCGACCATTTTTACCACTTTAAGCCAATCTTTTTTAAATTTTTCAACGTTGTCCGCTGGTTTGAAATATTTCCTCAGCTTTGCCTTTGTTAAAGCCCAAAAAGTTTCAATAGGGCGAATTTCAGGGCAGTTTGGAGGATTCATCTCCTTTGGGACACATGTGACATTATTTGTTTCATACCACCCTAGTGCATCCTTAGAGTAATGGCAGAAAGCAAGATCGGGCCAAAAGATTGGAGGATTGTTATGCTGCTTAACCATGGGTAACAACCTTTTCTGCAATCACTCTTTCACGTAAATTTTACCATTCATTGCGTCATTCGTAATGAATGGACGAGATATTTTCCCACATTCACAAATGGCCTGCCAAACCATTACCTTCTTGCCGAATTTTTCGGTGTAAATGGCTTTCACTGGTCCAGGGACATCCTTTCCCTTCGATGATGTATAAAATTGCGGTACTGGCAGAGTCTTATAGTCCAGTTTTATGTAGGTTTCGTCATCCATGATAACACACCCCATTTTTTCGGTCAGAAGTTTGTCATAAAGCTTCCGAGCTCTCGGTTTCACAGATTCAGCTTGTTTTGGATTTCGTTTTGGCTGCTTTTGCTTCCGACGGATCTGCAGACCCATTCTTCCCTTGGCACGCATAACGTTACTCGCCGAGGTTTCAAGCTTTCTCGCCACATCTCGTACTGATACTGAAGGATGCCGCTTGTAGTATCCCTTAACCTTTTTGTCCATTGTGGGATCAACAGGCCCGGGTTTTCTACCACGTCTTGGGGCATCAGTAAATGTGCACTCTTCACAATACTTCCGCAATGCGGTTTGAACTGCTCCGACACTTATACCTTCTTCTCTGGCTAATTTTCTTATAGAAAGACCACTCACGGTGCCCCATTTGTGCACAATTCGCTTTCTTTGCTCGGGAGAAAGGCCACGCATTTTCAAAATTTCGCACTAAATGTTAGAAAAAATGACAGCATCTGTTTCTTTTGGATGTAAACAACAGGACGCAGCCAACGTTTAATTGAATACTGCACGTTATTTAAAATGACGGTTGATCGTAACTGTATTTATAATTATCGGAACGGTCTATAACTAGTAAACATATAATGTGTGAGAGCCACTTTAACCCTCTAGTGCCCAACGCCGTCTTTTGGCGGGCTTCAGTCAAACCTTCAAAAAGCTTTATTAAATACTTAAAAATCTTGGGCACTAGAGGGTTAAGGAAACGTATTCAAGAAACTTATGAGTCGAATAACTCTTAGTGCATTTACATTAGAACATATGCGTAGAAGAGTAATTTCATGAAATAAAGCCCTCTATCAGTCCCTGAAATATTTCAAATGATGAATCAAACACGCTCCAAATATATACTTTTCATATATTTACTTTGTTTCTTTTCAAGAATTTCTAATAAAAATACATCGACGTGTTGATGGAGTATTCGATGAATTCACCACACTTGACACTGAAGATGAACTAGAAAAAAGTTCTATCGGTTTTTTTCAACGAAGATCCGTCAATTAACACGAACGTGACAAACAATATGTCCTTCATTCGAAAACTTAAAAAATTAGAAATGAGAGATAAGATATCAATTATCGATACTATAAATTCAGGACCATCTAAAAGTAAGGACAAACAAAACCACTTCGATCTACTTAAATACTGGGAAGTTAAAAAATATACCAACCCAGATCTCTACAAAATTGCGATGATCGTTTTATCAAGCTCAGTTTCACAAGTTTCCGTAGAACGCGCTTTCAGTGCTCTGAAACTGATGCTATCGGGTAGAAGGATAAATTTGTCAGCCGAATCAGTTGCCAATTCGCTTTTGCTGAAGCTTAACCCGGACCTTTTGCCTCAAATAACACAACCATAACCATTCTCAACTTTCAAACCTATATATCCGAAATTTTACTTTTATTAAAACAACAAAATCTCCTACATCAAAATTGATTACAATTAGACCAACCCAATTTATTACGTGGTTTATTTACTCAAAGGTAGACTGATATGCGATTATGGGCAGAAAATTAGAGAAAAGAGAAGTGCGGAAAGTTAAATGAAGTCATCGAGAAAACAGAGACTGATCGACCAGATTCGTAACTTCCTAAAGAAACAGCCTGCAACCGACCTAAATGATAGAAAGAAAAAGGAGACTACAGACGTCGGTGTCGGGGCCCCGAATACAAAACAGTGAAGAGACGAGGTAGGAAATAAAAGAGTGGAAGTGCATTGCTGGCTCTAACGGCCGGCCGGCTCGTTACAAAAAGAAACAACTTTGATTCATAAACTGACGAGTATTGATGATAAAGATGTTTTCGGAACCAATACGGTTTGTTTAATAGGTATGGGAATAGTGTCATCGGCGGATTTATAGTTAATTATTTTTTTCTTTCAAAAAAACTGTAATGAACTGTTTATTCTGACAAGTTTTATTTTGTTGCTCAAAAAGTTCAATCAACTATCAATATTATGTAATTTTCTTACAAAAAAGTTTAGATTAAAAAAATGTGAATTTTTTAAGATAGAGTATCGAACATCTAAATCGGCATAAAACTGCCACAGAAAAGCAGGCGAAGAAAACCACTGCTTAAGACTCCTCAATACCCTGAATTATTTAAAATTGTATTTCTATTTTTTTTTGTCTTACAGTATATATTTTTTCTGTCTGACAGTGTACATCTCTTCGATGCGCGAATGTTATTTTTTTCTGTGTGCGAATACCGACGGGTGTTCTACATTCACGAGCGAAAGCCTACTGCGACGTACACGCGAACGATTTTATTCGTTAATATTCGTATTGACCGTTTTGCCGAAGACGTCACACACAGTGAAAAAAAATTACATTTTTCTAAATGCACATAAATGGAGCATTAGAAACCATGTAATATTCCGTGTGGCATTATATTCACATGCAATGTAAATGAATATATTGTTAATTTGCATGCATATTTATATTCAAAGCTTTGAGTTTACATCACTCAACGTACAAATTTACATGGTTTAAAACGGTTCTGTACTGTGCATTATTAACGGTGTGAAACTTTATGTGCTAGAAACTGATATGTGCATTCATTTGTATTAGCTGTAAATTTCATTTTTTGGTACTGTGCAGTGACAGTGGTGCAAGTACTTATTTAAAAAAAAATAGTATCGAGCCAATACTAATCATTCAAAAGCACATAGTGTCCCCTTTAGTATGCTAGCAAAATTGGAATCATCTATCGGCAGGTCTAGAACATTTTTGTTTCAGACTTTTTTGTGCAAATGGAAAGCTACTGAAATGGGAATATATAATGTTTTTCCGAACTATGAAAAGTTATTAAGGTTCTCCAATCGTACTGAAACTTTCAGGGTTTGTTTTTTTTACATATAACTAGCTTCAGGGTTTTTTTTTACATATAACTAGCTGAGCTGGCAAACTTCGTCCCGGATATTTTAGTGTTTCATTTAATAATTATAAACATTTCAAATTTATTGATTCGCGGTTGCGATTTGTTCATATCGTTTGAAATGATTGGTTTTATCGGAATGATAACATCCTCGACTTTTGGCTTTTGTACATCACCTCTATTCCGGAGTTGGTCTTGAGGTACGATTACGATATTTGAGTTTTATTTGTTTGGAATCCTTCCCCAACAGAAAAGGGAGGAGTGTCGAACCA
Organism: Wyeomyia smithii; assembly: GCF_029784165.1. Taxonomy (NCBI): domain Eukaryota; kingdom Metazoa; phylum Arthropoda; class Insecta; order Diptera; family Culicidae; genus Wyeomyia; species Wyeomyia smithii. Next base: position 3,142,242 of record NC_073696.1, read on the forward strand.
ATATGGACATATTTGTTACTTCTAAAAACATCCACATGCCAAATTTGGCTCCATTTGCTTGGTTAGTTTCCGAGATGTTCATAAATTTGTGTTTCATTTGTATGGGACCCCTGTAAGTTCTGATAACTGCCAAGCTACCAGCTTGCCTAGTACTTGCGAGATCGATTCCCAGTGTTGAGTGCTAGATTAGAATGTGTTTTTTCATTGTGAAAGATATCGTGTACCAATAAAAGTGTCTGTAGTTTACATAACCCTAAAATTGGTAACATATTGTGGTTTCTATTTCCATATAACTCTAATGTTGGATGCAATGGAGGTAGACCGTAAATAAGTTTTAAGCACGTATTTTGTAAGGCTTGCAGTTTGGCTAGTTTTGATTTACACGCACGTCTCCATGCTATAATGACATACTGTAACTGAGAATGAATATGAGCATAGTAAAATTTAAGCAGAGCATGTTGAGGAACAAAGTATGCAACCTTTCAATACTCTACATAATGTTGCTATTCTTTTCTCTATTGATTTTATTTGTATTTCCCATGAAAATGTCGGATCCAAATTAATGCCAAGATATTTGAATGAATAAACGTTTTCAATTAGAACTTGATCAAGCCTAGGATTCGTATGATTGGGTATAATTTTTCTCGATGACTTGAAAATCATATATTTCGCTTTTTGAAGATTTACCGACAGCAGATTACTTGAAAAATAAATATTGAGTTCGCGCAAATCATGATTAATGCTTTCAATAATAAAGTGTAGATTGGAATCTGTATAAAAAATTGCTGTGTCATCTGCAAATAATCTGGGAACACCTTTCAAGGGCAAATTACCTAGGTCGTTTATATAAACTAAGAAAAGCAGTGGTCCAATGTTACTACCCTGCGGAACCCCAGTTAACACAGGTTTCAACGAACTACTAACACCATTAATACTTACAAATTGTTTCCTATTATCAAGACAACTTTGTATTAGGTTATGTGCAACACCCCGTATGCCATACTTGTAAAGTTTTTCTAGTAAAATATCATGGTTAAGAGAGTCGAAGGCTTTCCGAACATCTAAGAACAAAGCCCCAACCATCTGCTTAGAATCGTTTCTATTAATTATATAGTCTACTAACTCAGTAATTGCAATCGACGTACTGCAGGCTTGTCGAAAACCGTATTGAAATTTGTAAAATAGTTCGTTTTTTCCAAAGAAGTCCAAAAACCTACTTAATAAGAGTTTTTCGAAAATTTTATTGAATATGCACAGTGTTGATATTGGTCTATAGTTATCAGGTAAACATGGATCGCCCGACTTGTAAATAGGTGTAACCTTAGCAACTTTGAGACAAATCTGGATATTGACCTGACTCAATTATTCTATTGAAGCATTGACTCAAGATGTTTGAAAAAAAAAAAACAAGCATTATATTTTAACAATACAGTTGTAATTTTATCTAGACCAGGAGCTTTACTAGAATTTAGGCCATGAATTAACGAAATAACATCCAGGTAAGGGAACTAGGCCGTAAAAATATAGATTATCTAATAACATTTACACTTGATAACGGGTCATGCCGAGCATTCATCGTTATTGTTTCAACCAATTTGGAGCCAATACTGGAAAAATAATTGTTAAGAGCTTCACTGTTTTCGGCATAGCTAGTTATAATATTTCCATCAATTTTCAAGTTTATTTTACTTATGTTTTTATTGCGCCCAAAAATATCGTTAATGTTTTTCCATAATCTGTTATGAGTAGTGTTGCTCAGAATATTTTCATAATACGTTCTTTTGCTTTAGCATGATTGTCCGAAGGTTTTCGTTTAACTTTTTTCAAGTATTTATTTTTAAGTTTGATCAATTGCCATAACCCCAAGCTCTTCCAGGGGCATTGTGTCCCTTGTATTTTTACATTTTTGGTTACTGTACTAGTGTATTTTTCTAGTTAAACATTGTAACGTTCAGTAATGTTTTCGAGGAACGAGCTAACATCTTCGACTGTAACAATATTGTTTACTATTTTTTTTGTTATTGGAACGAAGTTTGCGGGAAGAGCCATTGTAAAACATGATATTATGTGAAGATGATCGCTGACTGTCTTGACTACTGTATCGTTTTGTACTTGAGAAGCGTGATCACAACGTGATCTAATATGTTCAAACTAGTTGGTCTAGTTGTGAAAGTATTTGTACAAACAAATCCATAAGATTCAAGGAGATTTTTGTACTTTACCACAACGTTATTGCCAGACAAGTTGACAGGAGCACAAAAGCACAAAATCCAAAACGTAAACAAAGTTACCACTAGCTGTCAGAAAAGTGAGGTTAGGAGAGATTCGGCGAGATAGTCTATTCACTTTCGTCAGGTGTGCAATGGGGTTCTCTTCAAGTTGCGCATGCAGCGTACAGTTTATGTGCCTTCGTCATTCTCCGTCGTCCGTCTGTACTCCATAGTAAATAGATAGTCCGCAGCACCTTCCAATAGAAAACTCCAAGATTGAACGTCCTTGGAATTTTCTATCGGTGTGTCCTCCACGAGAAGCGGTGTTGTCTCGATTCCGTAGAGGACTATTGGTCATATCATATATTTTGTACAACGTTAACTTCGGTGTCCTCACCCACGATTCGATCAAAGCGTCTTCCGAAGTGAAAAATAGGCACAATTTCAAGCCTGCATGCGTCTCTGGATTTCTTTTCTGGTGTTATTATCGGCGGTCACCAGTGACCCCAACTACAAAAACCTGTTGACCAGCTAAAGCTCAGCCGAAAGCAGGCCGATTCGTCTGGTTTCGGTTTTCATTCGGGCACATGTCGGCTTACGAGACTGGTTAACCTTTTCATGGGACAGCTGCTCGCCAAGTATGATGACAGTTCTACAAGGTATGCTACATTTTTGTCCATCCACGCACACAAACAAATCTCGTTATGAAAAATTTCGCGTTTCGTATGGAATTCAGAATATTTTTGGAAATTTCTCGTTTTATGTTGTTTTATATCTGATTGTTTTGGTTGGAGAGTGAATCTCCAGTTGAAACACAGTAGATTAAGTGTGAGAAATTGCGACAATAATTCGAAATAAAATATATAAAAATGCTATATTTTTAATAGTTGGAGCATAATCTTAGTCATTGTCATAGCTCATGACTTTTGTTACTGTATGAAACATAAGCGACTCTATTTAGAAGCGCTATTAGAGTACAAGAAAAAAACGAAGAGTGCAAAAAGGTTACTGGCAAATTGATGAAAAACAGCATATTTTACCTAACCCGCAGCATGTTTATGTATTCCCCACAAATAAAACATGTTTCAACATCATTTTTATAACTTTTCAGAAAAGTATGTTTTATAAGTTTAGTTTAAAATGCAAAATCATTTCAAATTTCATACAAAATTTGAAAAAGTTCATAACGATCACTAATATTAATGCATCGACGTGAATAGCATACCTTTTAGAACTGTCATCTATACTTGGAGCTGCTCGAGCTACTCATGATCACGATCCTGCGCGTATTTCTCCGCAGTTTGGGACTCCCGGAGCTACTTAATGCTGAGCCGCCGGGTTCAGCTATTTCAGGCGTGATACACGGTTGACATACCGTAACTAGTAATCTAAGTCACTATCCGTGCGTAAACTATACTAGATAGAATCAAACTTACAAATATTTATGGGACTGCCTCCCTTCGCATTAGTTCCAAAGTACAATCGATCTTTTCAGGATTCCACTTGGCAGACTCTATCTGGTAATCAATTGATAAATATGTTATTTCGTCACCCCATAGTAAGAATTCCACACGTTGTGTCTTATCTTGCGGTACTATGTAGTCTAGCAGATGAGCTGCGAAATTACAATTGATAAAGTGAATATCCAAATCGTATGACTAAGAAGTTCATTCAAGTCTTCGTGACGCTTGAATAGAAACCCTGCCCGAAAAACATAATTCATCAAGCTTATCGTATCAGCGTGTCGGAACAACTTGTAGAACATTGCTGATACAACATTTTGGAAATAATGGATATGTTCCGCTGTCGGATTACATTTTTTTAGGCCGAAGTTTCTCAACTTTATCAACTCCTTCCGTTAGTTGGGAAATCGTTGCAAAATCATCAAACCAGTTTTCGGCCGTTTTGACGTTTGTCTATCCTGTTTCGCCACATAAAGATATTGTGGCACAACGAAAATGACTAACGACCGAGTAGCGGCTTTGAAAAATAACTTCCTTGTTACGGCACTATCTTACTAGATATACACGAACTTATGACGGAACTAAGTGGCATTCCAGCGCAACGCCTGCGAAAAACCAAGATTGATCGCCACCAAATTACTGCATAAAAGTAGTGAATCCTGTCCCAAAAGGGTTAGTTTAAATTTGAATGTTGACGACGTTACAAACCACAGCACGAACCCAGAAACCACTGAAAAAATGTTGAGTAAGTTTTCTAATAACCAAATCAAATATAAGAACCCTTCATTAAAACATTTTTTCTACAGTTTACCTGGTTCTAGTAACATTAATTAGTCGCGCAATAGGACAGGATAATCCGTGCCGACCAGAGGGTTTTGAAACATTACCAAATCCGGACGATTGCTCAAGTTATATATTATGCATGAACGGCGCTCCTTTTATCGTACAATGTGCTGAAGGAATGATTTTCGACGTAATTTCGAACAGCTGCAACAGAGAAGCGGATTCTGTTTGCGTCAAAGATATTCCCACTCCACCCGCTCCGGATACGACTACTGCGGCAACCACTACAACCCCCACTACAGTAAGCACTACAGCTCCCCCTGGAGGATCCACTACTGCTTCAACATCAACCACAACTTCAATTCCTACTACAACTACCACCATAACTGCGCCAACAACTGTTCCTACAGCTCCCACTGAATCAACGATTGTTCCAACAGCTCCCACCGCTTCGACGGCAGTCCCAACAGCTCCAACTGGTGGGACGTCCTCAGTCGCCACTACGTCAGTAACTCCCACGACCACAACTCCCGCGATCGTTACCACGCCCACTACGGTACAAACCACGGCCCCTACAATCGCTCCCACAACAGAACGCCCACCAGGAGCTCCGGAGTGTTTGGTGACAGACGTTTTCTTTGCTCCCCATCCGAACTGCAACCTTTATTTCCAGTGCCACTTCGGCCATCTGTATGTGCTCTCCTGCCCTCCGAATCAGCACTGGAATCAGCAACGGCAATACTGCGATCATCCATTCAACGTTCAGTGCACTACCGAAGTTTGATCGATGCATGTGAATTATTATTATAGTAACATAAACGAAATGTATAGAAAATAAATTTTGAGTTTCACACATAGAGGTCACTGCTTATGTCTAGATGAAATCCCCGTGCTTGTTCACACTTACCACAGAAACAGATTATCGTAATCATGTAAAATGCGTACACCGTTGAACTATATTTGGAGTTCAACAGTTATTTATTGACCCGAATAGCGTTTTGCTGATTCCGGGATAAGGATAGCGACTGTGTGCACCTTTGGTATGTGCAGCTTTCCACCGAAATGAAACTCAATATCTCATTCGTAGGGTGGAACAAAATTGTACAGGGTCAATTTCAATCAAGATTTATATGGCCAGTTATCGGAAATCGTTCAATGAAAACCGATTAGCCAATATCTCTGTAGGAACAGTTTAAAATTGAGTGTTGGTAAAAGTAGAAGCACGAGTGAAATGATAAGTAAGTTTTCTAGTAACTAAATTTGTTCGAACCACAAATAGTCAGCAAACTATGCTTTCAGTGTTCTGGATTTTGACTACTCTGGTTGTTACTGCACTGGCACAGCATAATCCATGCACAACAGAGACATTTGAGCAATGGCCCGATCCCGATGATTGTAGAGGATATATTCTTTGCATACAGGGCGAACCGTTCCCTCAACAGTGTGGAGATGGATTAAGTTTTGACGTTATAACAAATAGTTGCTTCCCAGAAGCGGACGCGGTTTGCATCAAGGACATAGCCACTCCACCCACACCGGAGGTTTCTACGACGTCGCCAGCTTTAACTACCTCTACTGCCTCCCCTATTATTACTCCCTCTACTGTCACCACTCCTACAACAACTCCAGGTACAATTCCTACTACGGCACTAACCCCTGCAACTACCACGGTTACAACGACTCCCTTTACCACCTACCCAATTCCAACGACTTCCACTACCATCACAGTTCCAACGGCTCCCACCCTAGTTCCAACGGCTCCCACTGGAAGTACCCAGGCTCCAACGGCTCCCACTGCAAGTACTCAGGCTCCAACGGCTCCAACTGGAAGTACCCAGGCTCCAACTCCCACTCCAGCTCCTACTACTCCAGCTCCTACTACTCCAGCTCCTACCACTCAAGCTCCTACTACAGCTGCTCCTATTCCTACAACCACTTGGAATCCAACTCCAGCTCCCACCCCAGTACCAACTCCGCCGAGCGGAGGTACCCCGGAATGCCTGCCGCATCAGGTGTTCTTCGCCCCGCATGCGGACTGCACAAAATTCTACCAGTGCCACTTTGGCCAGCTGCACGTACTGTCCTGCCCTCCAAATCAGTACTGGAACCAGGACAGGGAGCACTGTGATCATCCGTTCAACGTTCAATGTCCAGCTGGGTTCTGATCGCGCTTGGTGATACACGAAAAGGAATTTTATTCTCCTTACTGTTATGGGTGAAAGTCATAAAAGTGTTAGTATAAAAGGGTTAGATTGAAAACCACTATTGCAGCATGTTTAAATAAAGTTTTCAAAAAGAATTGTACATTTATTATTATTTATAGTACAGTTTTTTCATAGTACATTTTGTGGAACTCTTCATACATGAACCGAAACCCGAATGACTTTCTACTGATTACTGGATAAGGATAGCGACTATAGAACGTGTGCCTAAAGCGGTGGTAATCTTCGTTGTTTGTTGAAAGAAAATAACACACGGGTGATTTGAAAGCGCTTCCTAGTGACAGCAATCAAGATTGATTCTACCAATTATCGTGAATCGTTCAATAAAACTGATTAGCCAATATCTTGGTAGCCATAGTTCAAGTTCGAATTTTGGTAAGGTTAGAAACACATCTGAAATGAAGAGTAAGGCTAGTAACTAAATTCATTCGAAGTGCAAATAATCACGAAGTTATATTTTCAGTGTTATGGATTTTAACTATTCTGGTGGTTACTGCACTAGCAGAGGATAATCTATGCAAGTCATCAGATGCTCAACGTTTACCGGATCCAAACGATTGTACGAGTTATACACTATGTGTTGGAGAAAACGCATACACCGTACAGTGTGGCGCAGGATTGATTTTTGACGCGAGAGAAAATATTTGCCTTCCGGAATCGGACGCTGTTTGCGTTAAGGACATAGTACCGGTAGAGGATAATCCGTGCAGAACAGAGGACTTTGAACGTTTGCCCGATCTGAACGATTGTACAAGATATATACTATGTATAGGAGGAGTTCCGTTTCCCGCACAGTGTGCAGAAGGATTAGTTTTTGACATGATAACAAATAATTGCCGCCCACAGTCGGACGCTGAAACTAAACTTCAAAATCAAGTATAATTCAAGTACCTCCTTTGACGTACACGGTAACGTTCTATTTGCCATTTATCAATTGACGAATATTCGATTCTTCGATACCCAGTGCCCTCACATTTATTCAGAGCTGTTAGCAGCCTAACAACTTAAGGGAGTGTCCTCATCAGTGGCATCAAAAACAGGCGTTTTTTTGTAAAAAAAAGGTGAGGTGAAAAAGTGACACGGAAGGACAAAATATTGCAAATATTTGAAGTTTGAAAGTTAGTTTGAGGTGAGATTAAAATCTCCAAATCTCCCAATCTCTCTTGATTTAGTAAAACGACTTTTCTGCTTTGTTTTTAGAAATATTTAATTTATTCTCTTCAGATGATAACTAATGAGCATTACATTTTTAGCTGTTGATAGGTAATTAAGTTTTGTGCGTGTTCATTAATTACTAGACCGAAGTATTTTGATAAACTTTACCCACTTTTCGGCACAACGGCTTCTCAGTAGTAGTAGTTTTGGAAATTTTGGCTATAAGCTCTCTAAGTTTTTATTACTTCTTTACTGTGAATGTTCTATCAATTCTATTTTAATCATTCAATTATTCTATTTACGAAAACTTGCAGCGTTGATGACTGTTTGTCGAATTTGTTGTTTGGAATATTTTCAGCCAATTTTGTACACCTGCTTTTAAAAAGACTCTCTTCATGAACATGAAATGTCCTTTGACACACAACTGCATGTTAAAGGTGGGACAACGAGGAGTTATTATTCATTACACACAACACGGTGAGCAAGAGGGTAGAGGTTACTTTCTAAAGTCATTGGTGTTAGTTTCATCACCGCTTTAATATTATTTGGTCTTATTGTAGTGACACAATCAGCAGATAACTTCCCCCCTACTCCCTCAGGACGAATGGAATAGATGGCATTGTTCATGTCTCGTTGTGGCATAAATTGGGTTTCAACTTGTAGAGTATAGGACAGACAAAAGTTGACATCAATGAACAACGTTAGGGAAAAAACCTAAATTAATCCACCTAGCGATCAGACTCAGCCTTTCTCATTCAAACTTATTATTTGTAAAAATAGATTTACATGATTGCCTAAATCCAATAAAGGTATATTCACTCTTTGGGTTCTAAAATATTGATGTTGTAACTGAAGTAAAAAATATAAAATTTGACGTGATTTTAGTGCTTAAGAAATAGCGAAATAAAAGAAATGACTCTTAATTTCGAACAATTTAATCACGAGCGATACCGGGAACGTTCAAATAGTACGATAATAGTTTAAATCATGTTGAGGCCGTAAATATTGAACAAAGCACGTATGGTGTTGAATAGTCTTTGAATTTTTTTTCTTTCCAAAACTTTAGAACAGCATATCAAATTGTTTTGAAGTTTGTTATTTGTAAGTTTGAGAGATGATTCTTTTGTATGACACTAGTTATGTTCAAATAGGTCGTGTAATACTAGAGATAATAGACTTTCGTTGTTCTAACAATTTAATACATAACGATTACATAACGGACTTAAGTTCGATTATAATCAAATGAAAAGGGGACGTATAGGGCAGCCGAACTTTGAAACCACGTGTTCAATCATAATTCATCAGTTTACCCTTAACTAGCCCATTCATCTGATATCAATATTGTTCAAGTCGGTTGTGTAGTTTCTAAGATAATGAAGTTTCGTGAATTCCACATTTCGATACATTACAGCCTAAGTTACAGTCCGATTACAGCAAAATTCAATAGAGTGTTATGAGGCAGCTAGACCTATCATTTGACACTAATTTTGTGGAAATCGGTTTAACCATCTCTGAGAAAAGTGAGTGAGTCCAAGTAGTCTTCGGAATATGTTCCTTTTCATAGCTGGATTTCACATTTTCAAATATAACAGGCAAAGTAATAATCCGTTTGCAAAAAAAAAATCAATAGGGTCTTATGGGGCAACAAGACCTTCTATATGATACTGATTTTGAGAAACATGAGTGAGATTAAATAGTCTCCAGAACACGATTCTTTCCATAAATACTGAACCACATGTTCAATCTTTATAAAATTCAAAAGTTAAAAGCTTTTTAGGTGGCCCGTTCGTTTGAAACCAATTTTGTTTAAATCGGTTATGTAGTTTCTGAGAAATTGATGTTTCGTGATTTTACATTTTGATACATAATCTCTAAACTAGAAATCAGGTTACAATAAAATTCAACAGGGTCTTATGGGGCAACTAGACCTTTCATTTACAATTAATTTCATTGAAATTGGTCCAGCCATCTCCGAGAAAATCGAGTGAGATTGGGAGAGCGTTACACTCATACACACATACCGAAAATGCTCAGCTTGTCGAACTGAATCGAGTGATATACGACATTCGGCCCTTTTGAGCACTTTTATAACTTCAGTTTTTGCAGTGATTGCTATACCTTTCTAAGAGAAAGGCAAAAAGTGAAATGATAGGAACGGCTTTTAATTTCAACTTCAATCCCGAGCAAGGCCGCAAACATTGAAATAGTACAATATCAAATTTAAATGGTTTTGGGGCCACATATTTTGATCGTTGCTGTAGTTTTAAACAGTCTGCGGGTTACGTTTCTTTCTATAACTTTCCCACCACATGTTTAAACATTATGAAATTCATTGTTTAAGGGTTTAAAAGCCCATTAATTCGAATTCAACTATGTTTTATAGCTTCTGAGATATAAGAGCGATTTTCACATTCTGACGCAGCGCCGAAACTGAAAGTTTGATTACAATGGAATTCAACAGCAACCTAAGCGGCAAATAGACCCTTCATTTGACACCAAGTTAGAAAGAATCGGACAGACCATCTCTGAGAGAAGTGAGTGCGAAAAAAGGTGCACATACACGTACACACCCACACTCACACACAATCACATACACCTATACATGCATACATGCAGAAAATGCTCGATTCGTCGAACTGAGTCGAGTAGCATATGACATTCGGCCATTTGGATCACTTTTCTACCTAGGAAAAAGTCAATATGTTTACTTTCATTATGTGATTTTACATTTTTATGAACAACGGACAAAGTTACAATCCGATTGCAGTGAAATTCAATAGCAACCTAAAGGGCAACTAGACCTTTCATTTGACTCTAATTTTGTGAAAATCGGTTCAGCCATCTCTAAAAAAAATGAGTGAGTTTAAACAATCTCAGGATAACTTTTCTTTACATAACTTTTGAACCATATGTTCAATCATAACGAAATTCAAAAGTTAAGGGTTCGGGAGACAGCCCGATCATTTGAAACCAGTTTTATTGAAATCGGTTGTGCGGTTTCTGAGATATTGATGTTTCGTGATTTTTACATTTTGATACATAACCTCTAAACTAAAAATCCGATTACGATGAAATTCAATAGCAACCTATGGCGTAACTAGTCCTTTCATTTGCAATTAATTTTACGAAAATCGGTCCTGCCATCTCTGAGAAAAGTGAGTGAGAAAAAAAAGTTGCACATACACACACACACACATACACACATACATACATACAGAAAATGCTCAGTTCGTCGAAAGGGGTCGAGTGGTATATGCCATTCGGCCATTGGGACCACTTTTATACCTTAGGTTTTTCCAGTGATTGCTATACCTTTCTAGGAGAAAGGCAAAAAGAGGACAGACAGAGCATTGATCTTCAAGCTTGTGAGCATTTCGACATTTTGGCTGTAAAAGGAGAAATGAGAAAATCAACTTTTCAATTTTGAATCCTATTTGTCCCGTAGAGGACAGTGTGCCAGTGCTCGAGCTATTACCACCACAAGAGAAGGAATATTTCTTCTTAAAAAAGAAAATTCATTACCTTTTCAATTGTAGATTTGTTTGTCATGAAAAGTACTGTGTTTGTATAGGAACAATTGCCCCCAATCATTAAACAAAAATTGAATTTCGTTTCGGTTATTAGTTAATAAGCACTTTTTCTGCTGCTTTCACAGCAGCCACCAGCAACCTAATCTCAAAATTACGTGTTCTTTAGGGGCCGTAAAGGATCAACCGAAGGATCCTGTTTTGGTCATCGCCGAAACCACCAGTTTGAATCCACATGCACATGTGCACATGCGGATGGTGCATTTCAGTCCTCTGTCTATTAAAAATACAATAGCTTCACGAAGATCTTCCGGAAAAGCTTTCACATACAATGGTGATACTTTCTCTTTTTTCACTGTTTTGGATAATTAACTGTGCGGATTTTGTGACGCTAACGACGCTAACCATTAACGACGCCAAATCGACCCGAGGTTGGCAACATCCTCTCAAAAATCGTTCAAACTTTTTGGGTGTGAAGATAGTACCCATTTAAACATCTCTGAATCCTTACTCACTTTTTCCATAATTAGTCTGAACTGTCTGTGCTCATCCGATCGTAGCCTTTCTTCTCTTTCGAAAAAGCACGTAAGGGACTGAAAGTCTGCCATTTTACGTGAAATTAGTAACTTTCACCAGAACTTCACTGTCAATTCACGTGTATTCGGTCAAATTATTATGTAAATAGTTTCAGCGCTTTGGTATTTCTGTGTTTCGACTTTGCTAGTGTTAGTACGGCTTCCGACAACGGAATTTACGTGAATTTTTCGTATGCAAAAAAAGCCAATATGACATACAAAGAACGCCTGAGCTGCTCCAGCTTATTCAATTTTGGAGAAAACGCAATGTAAGTAGCCAGAATAATATTGTGGCGCCAGCTCTAAAGTGGAGTTCTGAAGTCGGACTTTCGGCTTCCGAACTTTCTTCCAACAATACAAACACATAGAAATACTTCGTGTTCACACACAATATGGACTGCCTGCCAAGTATGATGATAGTTCTACAAGGTATGCTACATTTTTGTCTATCCACGCACACAAACAAATCTCGTTATGAAAAATTTCGCGTTTTTTATGGAATTCAGAACATTTTTGGAAATTTCTCGTTTTATGTTGTTTTATATCTGATTTTTTTTTTGTTGGAGAGTGAATCTCCAGTTGAAACACACTAGAAATTGATATTAATTTAGATTTAGTGTGAAAAATTGCGACAATATGTCGAAATAAAATATATAAAAATGCTTTATTTCTAATAGTTGGAGCATAATCTTAGTCATTGTCATCTTAGCTCATGACTTTTGTTACTGTATGAAACAGAAGCGACTCTATTTAGAAGCGCTATAAGAGTACAAAAAAAAAAAGGAAAAGTGCAAAAAGGTTACCGGCAAATTGATGAAAAACAGCATATTTTACCTAAACCGCAGCATGTTTATGTATTCCCCACAAATAAAACATGTTTCAACATCATTTCTATAACTTTTCAAGAAAGTTTGTCTTATAAGTTTAGTTTAAAATGCAAAATCATTTCAAATTTCATACAAAATTGGAAGAAGTTCATAACGATCACTAATACTAATGCATCGACGTGAATAGCATACCTTTTAGAACTGTCATCTATACTTGGGACTGCGTGGACTGCGGGAATGACTTCAATGTATTTGTTTTCGTAAACCAGACTGACAGCGCAGTGGCGGCTGAGATGATTGCAGGGCTGCGCAGAATAAACATCGGAAGTGAGCCTGGCTGCCACTTTATCAGGGACGTTTTAATAATTTTGAAAATCAGATTATAATTACCTGACCAACACAACATAGTTTTTTTGAAGATATTCCCAGTTTTTTTGAAAATTGTTCCAGTTTTATCCAGTTTTCTGTTCATCACCACATTTTTTGAACTCATTTCCATTACATGGATGGTCTTTTCAGTGTTTTGTGCATTCATGCCCCTCAGTTGTAAGATTTTATTCGAAATCTTCTCAATTTCCAGTACGCCAGTGACTATAATCTCCATCAGTAAAAAATTATCTTTCAGCCTTTTTGGTTACATGCAATAATACGGTGCAGCATTTTTGAACCGAAAATCAAATCTATTTATGTAAAAGCTTTAAATTTATATATCCAGTTTTTTTTTAATGTGTTTCAGATATCTTGCAGGAAAGCGAATGTTTTCGTTTTTCTCTCACGCAGTTTACAGACCGTGATGTCATTTAAGGACGCATTTCAAGTCTTTGAAATCATCAACGTTTGCATACTCTATGACGGGGAAAACGCTGCTTGGCAGCTCTTGTCACATTTTTTCTCTACTCCGTATGCGAACTAATACACGCACACCGGATGAATTGGAGATTGAAGAAACTTGTAACATGTGCAACATATGCGACGGTGTGTGATTTTTTTTGCTTGAGATGGAAAGGGAGCAGTTTTCGACAAAAAAATTTTGCATGTGGTTGAAACGACCATTATTAGTTCTCTCGTAACACGTGCTAAATATATGGCAGTATGTGCTGTTACTTGACTGGGAAAGAATTTTATTTCCTTTCAAGTAATGGGTTTGTTACCCAAAAGGCAATTTTGCGCTATTGCTTCTAAAGTAATAAGGAAAAGTTTTGCGTGTGGCAATTGTGAGCTGAATTATGAACAACTGTGTGTATTTCTGTCGTTCAAAATATTTTTTCCGTTTTCTTAAGAATCTCTTGAGGCTCAGTTATTGTCTTGACAATATAGAAAGGACTAATTTGATACCATTGTTATCTATGCGTGGTATTGTTCCAGGTTTTTTTAGGCGAATAATTTTCGCAATGGCCCATATAGTTTTGCCTTATTTTTTGAAAAATATGTCTTTCTGATTTTAGAGGAGTATGCAAGCAATTTGAGAAAAAACAAAGACAGGCTCTGCATTTTAAGCCTCTAGAATACTAATCAATTTTAAATTTTAAATTATTTTCGTTGCATTTGGTTTTTGAAACGCAAATTCTTTAAAATCAATTTCTGAAATTTCTTGCCTCAAGACATTTTCTCAAGCGGATTTAGGCTTAACCGATTACCGGTGGAGAAAAATAAGTTTTTACCTCAAACAATGGACTTTAAACTCTTATTACTAATCAACTATATACATATTTAACATAAACTGTATTGCATATTAAGCATCAATCTATTTTCTAACGATGCTGAATAGTTTCGTCGTGCAAATTTTCAAGTATAATTGTTGAACTCAAATCAAAATTTGAATGTCAGGTTATGCCATATGGCATCATCCGCCGGGAATGAGTTAGGTTACGATTTTTTTATTTTTGCTTATTTTCTGATGGTCTATTTCTGCCACTATAATGTCAATCACCGACACCCGGGGAGGCGACTTCAACTAGAATCTTAACTAACAATCCGTTGATTAACGGACCGGTGCCAACGGCTTCACTTTCCCATGCGATAGAAGAACCCAGAGATTTTTCGCCTCAGAAAATCTCCGGAGGATTGAATCTAGATCAGTTTTGGTTGATTGTGAGGGAATAACGTCACCACACAACCATCGACACCTATGGCGTTGGGATTCGAACCCAGATCCAGCGTGGTTGGTGGAGGCATTACTTGTTTCTGGTTTAAAATATTTTTTTATCATAGTTTAGTTTTTGCCTATTTCAAGTTAACATATAAAATTTTATTGGAATCATTCTTGACTTCTCTGGCCTTCAAAATATTTTTTAGTAATAGTAAAATTGAGTATATCGGCTAACCAGTCATCTGCTTATCAAAACGAAAATTTATTTTCTGTTTCCGACGTTTCGATTTAAAATAAAAAATCTTTTTCAAGGATTCTACAAATATACAAGTTGTTACAAAAATTCAATAATCAGAAAACAGTCACTTACAGAAAGGATATCGTTTTTTGTCTAATAGCTTTATGTTTTGAGCATCAACGGTCAAAGATTTAATTGTGGCTAGCATTCGTTTACTGTAACCGGGTTGTGAGGACAAAAAATTATAATTATAGGGCAAATTTTTTAAAAAAATGTATTACCGTTTTTGCATTTGAAATAAAATAAACTTGAACTGAAAAAATATATCACTCTAAGCTGAATTCGTAGTAGCACTTCTCACTGCGTATAACTGTATATTCAAATTGTTAAATTCTAGTTCGGTGAGCTGGTTTGGTGAGATGAGCTGTGTGAAAACCACAGTATACTGATGTGGATTATAATTCTGATCTATTGCCTATTTTGGTCTTTAGTGTGTGTAATATCCCTGCGTAAGTCGAACTAAGACAATCGACATCAGTGCGTTTGTTTACGGTATGCTCGGTGTTCATGATGTGACAAACTTCGAGAATAGGAAGTGCAGACGGTCGGCGATGATGGTCCAGAATTATTGTTTTTTCCAGGTTAAACCGGTGATTGCTGTCTATGCTGTGTTGAAGAAGTGCTGTTTTCTCCTTCAGGTGTGCTATTTCGTGAGTGTTGGTGTCTCTAGTGTGTTCCTGGTTTAGGAGTTGTTCCAGTTTTTGATAAGCAGATGACTGGAAAGCCGATATACTCAATTTTACTAAAGCAATTATCAGTCGTAAGTTGTTGAATCTTTTTTAGTAATTTGAAGTTTTTACCTTCCCTGGGCTTTATAGGTTTTGGTTGGCGATTTGTAACCCAAGATTCAAATCTTGTTTCTTTTTAAAGAGTATTTTTACATCAATCGGTCGGCGTGCGACCAGACCGCCCAACCCAAGTAACAATCAAAATGCTTCAAAGACTTAGGATTGTTTTGTTTTGGTTTTATGTTAACATACATTAAAGTCTATGATTATATTTTGGTTTTATTTGATAGCCATGAAATATGATCCGCAAGTATTTTTTACAGCCATACTATGCCAACCGTCATATGCATGAGGCTGTATGATAGTCCTTATGATGACCAAATAAAACTAAAACCTGCAGACTATAAATGAGGCTGAATTAAAACTTGGTGATCGTAACTTAGGCAGACGAATACCATTATAGGCTTGTTTGGTTTTAGATATGTTATGTTTTGCTCGAATTAGGAAAATCAGTTTTGATGAAGGATTCTGGATGCGTTCGAGGGTTTATCCGAAAACAACATGTCGTCTTGAATGGGAAAAATGCAAAATTAAGAAACTCAATCCCAAATCAACATTTTATTTATATTATCGATACCACGGAGTAGTTTTAAAATTCGAATGATGAATTAAGCTATACATTTAACAAAATATAACAAATCATGGCATTTCTCCAATCAACACCTTCGTGCAGAGGAATAAAATTTTAATTGAATATTCATTTTCTACAGAATTACGGCGGCGCGCAGTAATCACGGTAAAAATTGTGGCCGGTTTCACCATAAATATTCCATGGCATGCTTTTTTTACATGCACGAGAACGATTCGAATGACAATAATAATAAATCATAAAAGAAAGAAAACTCAGACATTTCTGTTTTCACGACACTGGCGGAATATAACGTTGTCATTGAGAAATGAAACCAAGATAAAACTTGTTGCTTTACACTTAATTTGGAGAATATATCTCAGTTAAAATTTCGAGGCCATTCTATAGCAAGCAAATCGGCCTGTTGAAAACGTCTAGTCCTATGATGGAGCGCATATGAAGTTTTAATGACTGCAATAAACCTGGGCCAACTAGCCATGACACATGTAGATAGCTGTTGTTAATAGGTCGTTATAGCCGCGTGGTCGGCATTGAAGGTTTTATGTTTTGGTTCTATCCAGCACTAAAAAACTCAGATATAGCCTATTTTGTTACTTGGGAAGTAACCATGATTTGTCATATTTTGTTAAATGTATGACTTTATCTATCATTCGAATTTCAAAACTACTCTGTGGTATCGTTAATATTGTAAAACAAAATGCTGATTTAGGATTGAATTTCATAATTCCGCATTATTTCATTCAAGGCGACATGTTGTTTTCGGATAAACCCTCGAACGCTCTCAAAATCCTTCATCATAACTGATTCTCTTAATTTGATTAGAACATAGCGTATATTAAATCCAATACACCTATCACGGTATTCAACTGCCTAAGTTACGATCATGAAGTTTTATTTTAGCCACAATTATAGTCTGCAGGTTTTCAGTTTTATTTGGTCATCAGAAGGACTATCATACAACTTCATGCATATGACGGCTGTGGATTGGCATAGTATGGCTGTAAAGAATACTTGCGAATCATATTTTGTGGCTATCAAATAAAACCAAATTATAATCAAAGTCTTTAATGTAAGTTAACATAAAACGAAAACAAAACAATCCTAAGTCTTTGAAGCATTTTGATTGTTACTTGGGCGAACCAAGCACCAAAAACTTATTATAATTATAAACTGTTCAAATGATTTCGTTTTTTTTCATAAAAGATAGATTATTAATTTTAACATCCACTGGTGATAAAAACTCGATTTTTGAAAAATGGCGCTTGGTTCGGTCTGGTCGCACGCCGACCAATTGTGAAGAATTCGGTACATAACTTTGAAACAAACTCAGCCATAAATGACATTAGACGTTGATCCTGTAAAGTGGTGGTTGTTTTGATGTTTGATCGCCACTTACTGTTGAAGCCCTAATCAGTGCGAATGAGAAGGGAGACAAATTAGAGAAAAACAATCGCTTCTGTTAGTGTACAGAACAATTGCGGAGCTAGCGCTAGGATCCTATTGACTCTAACGGTCGTCTCTTTTAGCCGAGATTCTAACGTATGACGACTGGCTTGTTACTCCAGCACCTTACCCAGAGAACAACTAAATGGTTTCTTGAGCCTTCCGGTGTTTGTGAAATGGCAGAAAATGTATAGTGCGTTGAACTTATACAACAGATCCCAAGCATGTGTAAATAAAAAATAATGTTTAAAATGGACATGATAAATTTCCCGGTTTTCCCGGTTCATTTTCGAATTCCCGGCTTTTTCCCGGTTTTCAAGGTTTTCCCGGTTCGCTGACCACCCAGAATTAAGTACAAACTCAGAACAAGTTGTGCGAGTCTATCAGTCAATGGTTGTCAGTTGTTCACTAGTTTCGAAGTGATAGCAGGAGCAAACTTGAAATAACAAAAAAATGTAACAATCATCGTATTTCTAATTTTATAAGAACCATGTGATCAATTAAAGCATATATTAGGGTAAAGAGGTATAAAACGCCCCCCCTAAGCAAGAACGTCGATTTTACAGTTATGCTTGTCACAAACAACGAATCTTTTATACAGTTAAATACACCATTTAGTTGGTAATGCACTGCAAATATTTTACTTTGTAAAAAATATTATACGAAATCGCCACATTAAAAACAAAAATTACATTCAAATCGCAGACTTTAAAATCTGCCGGGGCAAAACGCCCCTGATTCAGTATAATATGCCCCGATGC
The DNA here is from genome assembly GCF_029784165.1 of Wyeomyia smithii. Classification (NCBI taxonomy): domain Eukaryota; kingdom Metazoa; phylum Arthropoda; class Insecta; order Diptera; family Culicidae; genus Wyeomyia; species Wyeomyia smithii. The sequence continues at coordinate 3,160,972 of NC_073696.1, forward strand.
AGAAGGACAATATGCCCTCCATATAATAAACAGAACATTTTTATGCCGCTGCCTTAAAAATAGCTGTAGCTACAAGTGTTTGAATTAACTAAAATATATATAATTGATTCTTACTAATTGTGGCTGTAAGCGTCAACCAATTGAACAATTAACAACTAACCTAATTAATGACAAATCTTGTTGTTAAGTCAACGTTTTTTATTTTCTAATCAATTCATTTAAAACACAACCATTTTGTTTCTGTTGCAGCATGATTCTGCTTGTTAGTCTTTTTTTTTATTGTAAAAAAAAAACAATTTTACAGGGAAAAAAACAAAGAAATTCAATTCTTGTAATAACAAGTTAATCAAGCTTCGTGAAAAGAGAAATATAACAAACGCAGTTTAACTGCAGAGAAAACACTTCAACGGCTCATTGTCAGAGCGCTGGCGTTCAATGTGAAACCATTCACTACATGTGATGCATTTCTGCCAGCCATCTCCGTGTTTTGAAACGCTAAACAGATATCCACATGTATGACAAATAATATCTTCCTTCCTGTCTAGTTTAGCCTTTGGCTTTCGCGTAGGTCTTTTTCGAATATTTTTTATATCCTTTGCTACCTGCCCCTGCTTCAGCTTCTTCCGGTATGGCGACGACGTGAGTTCCTCGCAATGATTTTTTTTTCTGTTAACCTTCCGCTTACTTATTTTTTACACTGCAGCTTCCAGCTCAGAATCTCTATCGAGCACCAACGGAAGATCATGTTTAGCGGACCAAACTGCGGCGTTCGGCCAATCCCACCTACGTCATTTTGCCAATGTTCTCTGTTCAGAAACTGATGGTGTCTGATTTGACTCTATTTTGACGGTACAGAGAGACGGCGAATTTCTATTCTCATTTGTCAATGGCGGTCGGTTCTGATACTCCGGTATCAACAACTCCGGTTCTTGATCCATCACAAAGGTTGAGCTGGCATCGGTGTCTTGCACGACAAGCGATGTAAGATTTCCGTTTTCATCCACGAAATAAAATGTGTTGATGTCCAATATCAGATCTCTGGTACAACGTCGCCAAGTTCAACAGTGAGTTGCTGTTCATTCTGTACAACTTTTGGTGAGGAATCAATGGTTTAAAAGGGTCGCCTGAGTGAATCAGAAGCCGCAAAATAAGCGTCAGAAAATACATTTCGGTCAAATGGCATTATACCGGTTGTTTTATAATCATTATGAGCCACGGTCTTCTTGGCAGTTTGTTTGAATGCCTCGTTAACCAAAGCAGCAACGTTGTATATTGTTTCTGCTTTCCCACCATTTCGTTTAAGAAGCCTATCTAATGCTTCAGAATAGGCTCCTTTAAATGGACCCATAAATGCCACATCAAGTGGCTGTAGCTTATGAGATGTGTGAGGCGGAATTGATAAAATTCGGGTGTGGTTGACCCTTGCCTTCTCCAGAACCTCCAGGTTTCTAGTATGGCTTGAATGGCCATCTAGAATTAGTAAAACCGGATCTTCTTTTGTAGGACGATAGCACCTCAAGAAGCTATCGAACCATTGAGAGAACGTCTCCAGAGTACTCCACCCACTGGAGTTGCAAGCGAATTTGGACTCCGGTGGAGCTCCAACCATCAGTGCGTCATGCATCCGTTGTCGCGGGAAGATGAAGAACGGATCCATGAACGTACCGGAAGCTGACATGGCCATCGTTACAGTCGTTACGTTACAGTTGCCCTTTGTTTGCCAGTACCTTCGTCTTTCGCCCCTGGACCTGAAGTGAACAATTTAAAAAAGTGAAAAATAACATCCAAAAGCATAACATCACTCTATATACAGTGCCGACACTCGTTTTGTCAACGTTGATAACCCTACTGGGTGGGTAAGGATGCTCATCTAAGACCCGTTCCAGCAGATCGAAAAACTGCGCAACACTTTTCCGATTGAAGCCTCTTGCCCGTGCGATAGAAGTGTTTTCCGGTGTTCGAAGGGAAATGTTTGGATGACGCTGAAGAAAACCTTTTAGCCAATCTGGCCCAGCTAGCTTGAGTTCCTTGTCAAATGGATGCGGAATCCCATTTTTTTCAGCCATCTGATACGCTAAGCTTCGCATGTTCCGAGTCGTTAATCCGTAGAAACATTGGGGTGAGAATACTGTGGCAAAACTTCCCAGTCGAGCTAACTTTACATTCTCTGGATGTACCGTTGAATCTAAATACCGCCTCAAAGTACGTTTGGGAATGCCGTATTGGATTGCTGCTTGAGTTTAAGACAAACCGAGGTGTACGGCTTTCATGGCTCGGGACAGATTCTCAATGTTCCACGACCGTCTTTTTGTCGGTTTACGAATAGGTGTACGTGCCATCTACGAAACAAGAATGCACGGTGAGGTTGCACCAGCGATAAGGCATACTACCCCGACTGGAAGCAGGGCATATTACCCGTAGTAGTTGCGTTGCCGAAATTATTAAATATTTTAGCAATTTAGGCAAATCTTACCGTTTCTCCACTTGATACAGCTGCTTATTGGTTCACTTAACAGGATAAAGCGCAAATAACGCTAGCTAAACTATATTAAATAACAAAAGAACCTTACGTAAATGATGCTGAAAATTAGAGCCGAGGCACTTCAAACCAAAGTTGTTTTTTCTTTCTGTTTGGTTGCTAGTGACAACAGGTAAACTTACATAGTTTACTAGTTACATGAAACACTAGGGATTCTCAATATTTTCGTATTTTAATATTTGCATATTCCCGAAAAAAAGGACTGGGGCGTTTCGCCCAGGGGGGGCGTTTTATACCTCTTTACGCTACAGGTTAAAAAGGCGAGCAAGGCCATATGGGTTGACTTTTAATAAAAGCAGCGAAGAAAATCAAAAAGATGAAAAACTTGCTGCGTTCTATGACCTAAATTGAATAAATTTTTTTTTCGTCGAAAATGTCCGGGGTCCGGAAAGCATTACCCGGTCCGTTCCGAAATCCGGATGGTTTCGTTCCGATCCGGTCCGAGAAAAAATCGGACTTTGAAGGTTCCGGTCCGATCGGACTTCGGACCGGACCGGACCGGACTTTTACCGGACCCTACCCGGTCCGATGTCGAACACTAGTTGGAATTGGCGGGGAACGCTGCTTATGATAATAATAAAAGGAAAATCATCCCGCATCATCTGCCGTTGACAATCCGCAATAAAAAGGAATTGAAAAAGCTTTTACCCATATATATAACACACTTTGGTACAGTAGTACCAGTACCAGTTAGTGTTAAAACAATAGCAAACTTCAAAGCATGTATTAATAGAATTTCAGTTGGATTTAGTAAACTTACGAGTAAACCTAAAACTCAAAACCTAGCACAATAAATGGCAAATCAGACGCCCAGAATCACATTGACCACTTTTAGATGTGTTCTGAATATCCCAATATAAGCGACTCGAAACTTTTTTCAGTAAGATGATTCAAATTTTACCATTAATGGAGTCCGGTTTATTCAAATAGGTAGCGTGAGAATTTCGTTGAGAATATTTGAAAGAATAATTGAGAGCGAAATTATATGTTTCATAAGAGGAACTTTACCATCGCATTCCTCAATAATTAGTTTTGAAACGATAAAACTAAATCCCAATTTGGTTCCATTTACTTGGTTAGTTTTCGAGAAGTGCATGAGTTTGTGTTCCAGTTGTATGGAACCCCTCCCTTCCAGAAAATCGAGCCGTTTTAAACCATTATGGATGATTTTGTTACCCCTAAAAACATCCACCTGCCAAATTTGGTTCTATTTGCTTAGTTAGTTTTCGAGATGTGCATGAATTTGTGTTTCATTTGTATGAGACCCCTCCCTTTTAGTAGAGGGAGGGGTGTCAAACCATTATGGATATATTTGTTACCACTAAAACCATCCAGCTGCCAAATTTGGTTCTATTTGCTTGGTTAGTTTTTGAGATGTGCATGAATTTGTGTTTCATTTGTATGGGACCCCTCCCTTCCAGAAGAGGGAGGGGTCTCGAACTATCTTAGTCACCTTTCTCGGTCCCTAAAACCCCTATATACAAAATTTCACGCCGATCGGTTCAGTAGTTTCCAAGCCTATATGGAACAGACAGACAGAAAGACAGACAGACAGAGCTGCATTTTTATATGTATAGATTAGACGACATGCTATTTTGAAATTGCTGGTAGAAACAGGTAGATAACAATAGTGAATAACATTATTTTTAAAATAATATATTTGGCCTTTAAATTGAAATATCCATTCATATAAACTATTGAATTGTGGTGTTTTTTTCATCGAACTGAACATTTTATCAGTATTGTCATAATCGGTACAAATTAATTTGAAGTTCCTCGTTTAGCAATATGCGAATGGATCATAGCACGCGTGGGAAACACCAATCATCGCAATTTGAAAACAAAAGTAAACAGACCACCGACAAACGTTGTTTTCGGAGCATCTTAGTGAATTCTGCTTGATTTAGCGACAGCATTATTATTCCAGGTTGGTAACAACTACAACTAAAATTTTAGGTATTTTAGTTGTCAAAGCTGCAATAAACGTTTGATTTTTCAGAGTGGCAAAAGCGTCAAAGCAGCGTGAAAATATTGCATACCAAGCTGGTCAACATTCTGAAGAAATGCTTGAAACATGCATGCAATATATATAAAGCGAAATAAAGTTTATTCATGCGCCCTGCTAAATGTTTAACATTTCGATGTTCACGGTTCGATACCGAATGAGTGATCGGTGGCAAAAGAAAAAAGACACGGGTCCTCGATCAGTGTTTACTGGTAAGGAGGAACAGCAAATAGCTGACTGACTCAATGCAATGGAAGAACTCTGATTCCCAGTTTCGCGAAAGACACTGATTTTAAAAGTAACAGATGTTCTATCGGAGCAACACCATTCAAGACTTAAGACTTGATTTCTTCTTGTTATTAGATTTTGTGTAACTTGTGATATCTTCTTCTATCTTCTTCTTCTATCTATCTTCTATCTATTTATATAAAAGAGAAGTTTTGTATGTATGTATGTATGTATGTTCCAGCATAACTCTCGAAGGCCTGAACCGATTTCAACCAAACTTGGCATACGTGTTCTTTGTACAAAGGAAGTGGTCATAGAAATATTGGATAGGGGAAGGGTCACCCTTAACAAAGGAGGGGGTCAAAAGTAATAAATTTTCATACATAATGGAAACCTTCCATTGAAATTTAATTTTCGGGTTCTTGGTCATATTTGGAGGCCGGAAGTTGGTGTGCAGAAAACGAAACATGATGCTCGATGCCATTTTCAATCCAAGATGGCGACTTCCGGTTTCTGGGAAGCCATTTAAAACTGTGGAAAACGCTCACAAACCCCCCAATGTTGGTATTTTCGGAGCAAAAATGATTCTTAAGAACCGGTTATCGATGTCTGACGATACTTTGAAACTTGGGTTGCCGACTTCTGGTTTCTGGAAATCTGCGAAATTATTATTATCTGAATTATATACTTGGCAATATGGGTATTTTCGGAATCGGAATGACGTCGTCATATGAAAATCGATGATATATTTCCAAATATTGGCCTTTTTTTAAACGTAGTGACGTCTGTTTGCAGCCGAAAATCAGCTTTCGTGCAAATGTTTCTAGAGGAGTGTTTCGAAACATCCAACCTGCTTTGATCCGTTTTTGGAATGATTTCTTGACATATTTTGTTGCATAATTCGATAACGGAGAGTCCAATCTAGCGTTTTGGATAAAAAATATGTTTGGAAAAGTTGCTAAGCTCAACTATTACCGAGTTTTTTTTTTTTTTTTATTCTCGCTTATTTTCCGTCGGTCTAGTTCCGCCACTGTTGTGGCCAATCACCGACGCCCAGGGAGGCGACTCCACACCCAGGACCCTAACTCACGACCCGTTTATTAACGGACCGGCGCCAACGGCTTTACTTCCTCATGCGATGGAAAGCGTGATCCCAGAGATTTTTCGCCTCAGAAAATCTCTCGGTGTCGGCTAGGGTTGAATCTAGACCAGTTGGGTTGGTTGTGAGTGGATCACGCCACCTCACAACCATCGACACCTATGTCCAGCGTTGCTAAACGAGCGAGAAGCATAACATATCCACTCCTTTCTGCTTGAGAATGAGATGTGTGCTACGCTTCTCCAGTCGTTCGCACACACACCTCCGAGACACTCTTTATTATTCACGCACTTGCCAGAGCAGCAGCCAGCATACAACCGCTCGCAAATTCTCTTCTATCTTTTTACTCACGCCGAGTACGCGAGTACTCGAATAAGAGTACTTGACTAGGAGTGCTTGAAAAAATGTGCCCGAAAACGAAAATGCTTCGTTCACCGACTCACGCATGCGGTTTGTCAATCGCTGAACTGATGCCAAGCAGTTTTGCATCGTGCACCGACAGCCGAAAGTGGGGTGATAAATCTATATAGAATCGCATGCTTGAACGTGTAGGGTATCGGAATTCCTACTCGCAGTGATGCCACATTTTTATCTGTATTTCGAATCTCAGGAATTCTCCTTGGTGATATTTCAATCTGTATAAAAATCTGCATATTTACTCAACATATCCCTTAGTAGAAAAAAACGCAACACAGTTTGTTCATTGATTCATTTATGCACACGTTTACGCGTAACTTATAAATATAATGAAAACTCTAACACGCTCAATAGCATTTGAGTTCATTTTCGATTTTCAACTATATCGAAAAGTTTATTTCGCGACCTCATGAAAATCAAAAAAAAACTGTATAGTTCTTTACTATTTCTAGAAAATCAGTAATTTGTATATACAGATATCTGTATGAAAAATATACGAAAAATCTGTATAAGTACTGATAAATCTGTATATGTGGCATCCCTGCCTACTCGTCGAAATATTCTTTTTGCCACTCCGCTTCGTCGTGCCTTGTCACTCCGTATCGTCATAATGCGTCTTGACGGTCTTAATAATCACCTCCGCTGGTTGTGCTCGCGAGAAAGGGAGGTACTCGTGAGTGGGAAAGTACACGAGCGAGAGTGTGTGTGAGAAAACTCGCAAGCATCAACGCTCGGTAGTGTGAAATGAAAAAAGTAAAAGAGAACGAGAAACAGTACGACAGGAGTATCTCTAGTGTGAGATTTTGGTAGCGGCGAGAACGCCACTGGGAGTATCGCATGCTTTTTGCGAGCGAGTTTAACAACGCTGCCTATGTCGGCGGTGGGATTCGAACCCAGGCGTCGAGCGTGGTTGGCGGAGACGTTACCAACCACACTAGGCCCCCGCTATAACTATTACCGAGTTGAAAATTTGGTTAAGAGCATCGATCAAATAAGATAAGAGCTCCTAAAATCCAGCTATTTATTTAAAAAAAGTTTTGTATGTATGTATGTATGTTCCAGCATAGCTCTCGAATGACTGTACCGATTTTAATCAAACTTGGCATACGTGTTTTGTGTACAGAGGAAGTGGTCATAGTAATATTGGGAAGAAGAAGGAGCAACTCTCAAAGGAAGAGGGGGTCTTAATTGGTCAGAAAATCAAGTTTTTTTCCTGCATTATGAGAACTTTCTGAATGAATACGATAGTTTTTAGGCCTTTGGTCATATCTGGAGACCGGAGATTAAATAAATTGAAGAGAATTCCAGAGACCGGAACATGATGTCGAAAAGAAAAAGGGGCAGCTATCAAAGAGGGAGGATGTCTTAATTTATAAGAAAGTCAGGCCTTTTATTGCCATATGGGAACTTTTTGAAAAGGTACGATAATTTTCATGCCCTCGGCCGATCATGGCCAGAAGTTGATGTCTAGGGACCGGAATATGATGTCCGATGTTTTTTCTAAAACAAAGATGGCGACTTCTGGTTTCTGGGAAGCTGTATACAACTGTAAAAAACGTTTACAAACCTCCAAAAATTGGTTTTTCCGGAACCAGGATGACCTTTAGAAACCAGAAATAAAAGTCCAACAACATTTTTTAAATTCAATATGGCGACTTCCGGTTTCAGAATTTTACGAAAAACGAATATATGCTCTGCAATATGTATATTTTCGATATCAACATGACGTCCAGAATCCAAATATTTATGTCCGGCGCAAATTTTCAAATCGTACATGGCGGATTACATTTTCTGGAAAGGTTACTAGAATACAGAAGAAGTCTTGGACGTTATATTGAAACGTTGTTTTGAAATCAATTTCGATTTCTGCTTTCTGTCAAGCTGTGTAAAACTGAGTAGAATTGTTAAATAATGTCAATATTTCTAGAAAGAGAACTATGTTCAGAAAATGACAACGGGCGTCCAACTCTATTTTCAAATTCAAGAAGAAAAATATTCAAATACTCCCTGATATTAGGTTCATAGGTTCATAGAGCTGACTCCCCAAAACCGAAAATTGGTGTCCGAACGTTTGGTATAGTGAGGGTTGTTTGTCTGCATTGGAAGTTATTCAAAACTTGAGGAAAATGTGGAGATAGTCCCCGTATCTCCAAATTGTTAATTCATGAAGACTGATTTTCAACTATAAGGATGATATTGATCTTATTTACACAAGACAAGTAAAACGAGAAGGCATAGCAAGCAATAATTTTAACTATAAGAGGTGAGCTTAGGCTATTGATTATGTAATTTCAGTGTAATTTGAGTTTATTGTAAGTTAATCGATACCGTCGAAGATGCTGATGAGGCAATGCTTTTTCCAACGGAATTTTTGAACTCACCCGACCCAGCTGGAATGCCTCCGCATCGATTGTTATTCAACGAAAAAGGTGGTATATGAGCAAGTTTATAACTAAAATAGAAATATTATTTGAAATAATGGGCTGGAAAAAATATATGGAAATATAGAAAATTATAAAAAAGCAGAAATTTTTACACGAGCAAAGCCGGGTACATTCAGCTATCAAAACTAAAACCATATCCTGAGTAACCGAGCTTAACCAAAATTCGATATGTTACATTACGAACTTTGTCCGGATTGAATATAATCGATTGTTGGGTCATAAATATCGCCCCCTTCGTCAAAGTTTTCAAGGCGTCAAATTTTGGTAGATAGACTCTTCAACCACCAATCAACTGAAATGAAAACCACCCAAACCACTAGCCCAATTTTGCTTCGAACCATGGAATCGAGATTAACATCCTTTTCCATTACGAACGCCTATCACAGCTCAGGCTGGAACTGTTTCCCGGTAAATCCAACAATCATTTTCCACAATTCAAGGGTTCATTACACTCATCAGCTCGAAAAATTCCACTAACTGCCAAAGCTCCGCTGTCCGTTTGATGGAAAGCAGAACAAAAAAAGCCCTACTCCGGCATCGGCACTAAATCCTGTGGCACACATGGCGAAACATTTCATTTCCACATTCCTCGCACACGACAGCAATAATCCATTCGAAATATTTTCTCCGAACACACGCTCGTGCCTCGTACATACATGTGAACTTTTGCTATCAATATTTCTCACACCTTGTACAATCCTGGCTGACGTTGTTGGCCGGAGCCGACCTCTCCGTGGCACCAGCAGCAACAAAGACAACAACAACGCCAAAAGAAAAGCGATATCTTAAAATAGCTATCGGAATTCGTACGTACCGTCGGGCGCCGTCGTCTGCCACGGGATATTTTCCGATTTGGTACTGCGTATTTTCGTTTGTTTGTTGATTCCCTGCGCCGGGCGGCGCTGAAAGCACTATAAAACCACTTTATGCCCAAACCAAGTTTCTAATTAATATCACCTGAGCCTAGTTAAACACTATTAGCTGTAGATTACGACTCACTACACTAGAATAGGGTGACCCTTCCGGAACTCACATCACAATCCCATCTGTCCCCCAAGTCGAAACAGGAAAAAAGCTGTCACGAGACGTAAAAGCGAAAACTTTCGTTCCACGCCAGCATATTTGCGGGATTTTCCGCCACAAATCACTTTCCGCCTTGTGAGCTCGGCATCCCACTTAAGAGATGAAACAGTTCTGGAATTATCCTAAATCAACAATAGTAGCCAGCAGCAGCATCAACAACGAGGAAAAAATCCAACACACTACTAGATACTAGAAACGAAACAACACTCAGCAACTGACTGACACTACTGTGACTGTCTGCATAATCTTAGTTCAACAGCATCACCGCGACGCAATAAAAGATTCATTCACTCGCGAGCGTCCGCACCACCTTGTTCACCGGCGGTTCCGCGGTTCTGGTGGTGGTGAAGTAGCACCAGCAGCAGTCAAATCAGTGGAAACAACATCCGCAGCAGCTGGCAGCTCTCGTAACACTCATCTTGCGCCGGCTTCTCGCTGTCGTCTGCGGGGAAAAGTCGTGTGAAAATTCGTCCTTCCCGGTTATTTTCCTTTGCCGCCGGCATCATCGACCGACGATGGTGAGCTTTCCTTTATTTTTTTTGTTGTTGTTGCTTCCATTTCTTATTTCTTCCTTCTTCGAGACTCTCTCGAAAGGCGAGAGCCGGTCTAGTAGAAGACCATGTAAGTTGCTATCTACGGTTTGTTCCGGAAGGGCACTGGCCTTACAATGTTTTTGGGGCCAAGCAGAGAAGAGCTTTCGTGCGCTTTCGGTCGTACGCTTCGGAACGATGACGCACGAATCATCCTGAGCACGACCCATTGTCAGCATCTCTAGCGTCAGCGTCTCGTTGTGACGGGCTGTGACGATGTGAAGGGAACCGGACGGGATGTGGAAGCCGGTAATTAACACCGAAACCGACTGCTGGCAAATGCTGGACGATGCGATACGACAGTGCTGTTAGATGCTGATAGTGCGTTTGTTGAACTTAAATATGGGAGCTCTGTTTTAATTAAGGACTCCTTCTCGGCACTCTTGGCATTAGAAAGTGAATGAAACCGGGCGGAACGATTAATGGCGATAATTATGCACTGCTTCTCGATTGAACATTTCGCAACGTTACAGTATAGTATGTATGGTATGTTGTGGAGAGCGAGTCATGATTACTCATGAAGGACCGAATTGTTGGCTCATTAGGAAGAAGCTTTCTGAATTAATTAAAGCGAAGCTCCTCATAGGTATTCAGTACAGTATTACCGTATAATGCTGGGTTGTTTTTCAATCAATTCAAGGCATTAGAATAAAAAATGCTTTTATTACATAGTCTTTGACAATTTTTTATTTTAAAATTTTTACGCTAGACGAGGATAAACTCTGAAGCAGGTAAAAAAGACTAGTAACAAATCCAGAGTTACTTGTTGTTATTCGGTTTTATGAAGATTCTATTATCTTCTTATTGCTGGTTTCGAAAATGGTGGATTTTCTCAATATTTTTTGTTTGAAAAAAAAAAAACATAGAGACAAATTTGTGTCGTTCATTTAAAACTAAAGCTGTACATAAGGAGAAAAAGGAGAAAGATGCGGACTTATGAAAGTATCATGTAAGTAAGCGTAGCAAAGCCTTGGTGCTACATTCCGATTCGAAACTCGACCTTCTGTTTATTTATACACAGACTTCGTAGCCAACTGTTGAGTGTACAGGACAATTGCGGAGCTAGTGCTACGATCCTACTGACACTAACAGTCTCTCCCGAGCCGAGACTCGAACTCGTGCATTATTTGCCATAGCAGGTCTCGAGCGACTGTATCATACGCTGTCTTGAAGTCCACGAAAACATGATGTGTGGGCATTTCTGAAGGATCTGTCGGAGAGTGGAAATTTGATTTGTAGAAGCGCGTGCTTGTGTGAAGCCCGCCTGGTACTGCCCTACGAACTCTTTCGCTGAAGGAGATCGACGGCGGAGTAGAATTTGGGAGAAAGCTTTGTAGGCAGCGTTGATCATGGCTGGATGTTTGGCCGAGGAGGACGGTTCTGACATGTGGACGTGGTTCGAGCGCACATGTACTGCTACTAGGATGTGGTCTGAGTCGATATACGCACCCCAGAGGTAGCGTATGTTTGTAATGTTTGAGAAAAATCGGCTATCAATGAGAACATGGTCAATTTGATTTGTTGTTCGGTGGTCAGGTGATCTCCAGGTGGCTTTGTGGATATCTTTGTGTGGAAAGAAGGTGCTTTTAATCATCAGGCCTCGGGAAGCTGCGAAGTTGATGCGTCGTTGGCCATAGGCGTAGCCAGAGGGGGGCAGGGGGGGAGCCGTTTCCCCCTCTCCTAAATGTTGACATTGGTGCAGAATTTTGTTTTCAATAACTCCATTAGCAGAAAACGACATCTTTAGCCCATAGAAACATCTGTGTAAAGTATCAGCCAGATCAAAAATAATTGATTGAAATGCTTGCGCTATGTTTCGTGGAATTGCACAGGTTTTTCAGTTGATCCACCAAGGATATTGCAGCGGCAAAGGTACCGGATAAATCCGCCTGCATCAACTAGCTTGGAGTATTGGAACCGAGCTGTGACAATTCCTTGCCTTGATTCTCTTGTAACCTCACTGGAAACACGGTTTGATGAAGATAGTGCACCTGCCTACGCGTTGTTCTTGCTGCATCCCGCTAACGTAATACGCATGTCGTTGGAAGAGTTCAAGTGCAAAACCGAAAATTTCGTAATTTTTATGAAGTTGACAATTTTGTCGGAGAGGTGGAAGTTTTGTATTAACATTGCAGCAGCATGAGAGCAGACCGTAAGAACTTGGAAGAGTTGGATCTTATAGACCTGCTAGCTAAAGCCCGTTCTTTCTTCCCTGCGACTGAGAAAGCAGTTAAAATTGCACTTGCTCTACCATGGAAACATGTACGATTGAACGCTCGTTCAGCACATTACGTCGGGTGAAAACCTGGCTGAGATCAACAATATTTGAACAGCGGTTGAGTGCTCACTGCTTGCTGAATGTTCATCGGCAGATGGTCAACAACAATCGTGAAAAGACACATGAACCGCTTCCGGAACGTTTGACGTTTGATGCCCGAAGATTTTATTGAGAATCTCGACTGTGTCTTCAATCTTCACGTCTTTGGGAAGCTTTGACAGGATGTAGTTGAGATAGCAGCTGTGTGAATGGGTATCCAGCTTCCAGAGAAGTGAACGTACCTTCACCGCATCATTCAGCTGGCCTGCATCGTTCTCGAAGAGGTCCTGGTAGCGGTTACAATACAAATAACGTTACAAACAAATAACGTTACAGAGGTCCTGGTAGCGGTTACAATACAAATAACGTTACAAACAAATAATGTTACAATACAAATAACGTTACAAACAATAACGTCCGAACGTAATTCAGTTTTCTTCGTCGAAGACAAACTCAATGATGTTCGAAGAGATGGACTCCAAAATCTGTTGTCGTTCATGTCGGTGTGTAGGCTGTGAGGCTCTATCACCGGTCTATACATCGCTTCGGTTGGTAACCTGGTCGTTTATATCCCCGATGACGATCGTGACGTCTCGTGACGAGCAGCCGTCGTATGTTGCCTCCAACCGCGCATAGAATATTTCTTTCTCGTATTCAGGTATACCTTCGTGCAGACAGTGCACGTTGAAGAAACAATCTTTAATCCTCAACAGACACATCCTCTCGTTGATCGCCTTCCAATTGATCACGCGATTCTGCATTCTGACCATAACATAAGACCCGTTCACAGCTCGTTGGTTGCTCCACTGCTCTGGTAGAACTGGGCCTTGCGGACTCCACGAACTTTTTCACACTTACTCACCTTTGCGACAGATCTCCTGCAGAGCCACGATGCTAAATTTTGCACCCTGTCTCCGCCCACAAAATTTAGCGACTTGCAGTTCCAGGTACCCAGTCTCCATTCGTGGTTCGTTTTTCGTTGCCTAGGTCCATGCCAAATGTCCCGAGTTATATTTTTTTGGCTGTTCGTAGTGTAATTGTTTAGCTAGGTTGGGTTTTTGATCGTTTTTCAAGAAAAATAGTCTATCGTCAAGCTTTGTTTCGTGCTACCGTAAGAGCTAGTTATGATAACTTGTTATGAGGACAAGACACCAACACTTATCACTTTTATCAAATCTATAATTGAACAAAATAAAATTTACCTGTACCGACGACAGGTTTCGACCGAAATTCTGCTCATCATTCAGGACGAGGCCCGTTATCCAACCGATGGCTATTTTTTTCTTGCGGCTAACCAAATGTCTGGAGAGCAGAGATGCCAGATGTTTTTGAAAAATGTCTGCAACTGCTCGAAAAACCGGAAAAATCTGCTTGAAATCTGACAAAAATCTATTCGTGATTCGAAAAAATTTCGCTCGTGCTGGTAAAAGTCTGTAAAAATCTGCACACATTTTGAGAAAAACTGCGCAAATATAAGGAGATTCTGACAAAAATCTGCAGAAACTATGGAAAATCTGTGAACATCTGCAAATCAATAAAAATCTGCACACGGACTCTAAAAATCTGCGTTTTGCAGACAAATCTGCACATCTGGTATCTCTGCTGGAGAGGAATGTGGTAGATTTAGCTAGGGGCTAGACAACTCTATTTTCAAGATATATTTTGATAATCATCGTTTATCTGTCACATCCATATCACTCCGACAATAATGTGCTGTCAAGGAGCTGTGATATAGGTATAGGTACGATAACTACTATGTAATATCGAGTATTGGAAATATTTCGCGATATATCAATAGTGTCTTGCCCTTATTTTTTATTGGAACTCATTAAGAGGATACTAAAATAGTCTCATTCTACCAAAAAAAACTAGAAAATTACCCAAAGAGAACTGTAATGCGAACTTTTGGCTCTGAAAATATTTATAATAACAATAATCCTCCCAAAATAGCATTTTAAATAGTTTCTCAGCCTATAGAAACGTTTATGCAAAGTTTAAGCCAAATCTAAAATTACAAAAAATATTGAAACTGGGACATTTTTTGAGGAACTGCTCAGTTAAAATGTAATTTTAAGTTATATTAAAAAATGTGCAAACATATTGAATACTTCAAAGTTTACAGAATAGTTAACTTAAATTATGTTTTCCTCGAATTGGTAAAGATGTCACTTAGTCTAGTCTGACTAAACGGTGTTAAAAAAAATTCAATAACACAGGTCGACAAAAGCGAAAAAAAAGTTGCCCTAAAGCTCAAAATGGTTGCCCTCCAAAGGTTTTACAGCTTTTTAACCATTCCTGTGAATTTTGCTGCTTATATATTTGTATTTGTATTTGTATTTGTATTTAATTATATCATCTGACCAATTTGGTCTTAATGAAGTAGGTTGGGTGGGGAAAAGCCCATTTGAGAAATTCCTTACGAAACGCTCAAATGCGCGTAAAAACCCCACCATCTTTTGATTAAACATTAACATTTCAAAAACTAAGTCTAACAACAAATCAATATACTATTGTAAAATATGACACACAAAATCACTTAATTAGCTAAGACACAATTTTACCCTAAGGCTAATAAATTACAACATTCGCTTAAGTCTATTTTTAAAAGTAACACTAGATACGTTGAAGTCAAATAGATAAAATACATTGTTGAAGACGTCACAAATCGCCCTGATGGGTTCGTTTTGGCCATATTCTGTACGATGAAATGGGAGACGCAGAAAGCTTCGCAATCTTAGGTTTCGATAGGGAACATTCGCGTTGATTTGAGCCAAAATGTTTGGAGCGTCAATTCCGCCACTCAGCAGTTTTCCCACGAATACAGCCCTGGACATGTCTCTTCTTTTCGCTAGTGTGTCAATAGACCTTCCTATCTGCGCTAGTATTAGTGGTCGATTTCACTAATACAGGTTTAATTTTGGTTGCAAATAATCAACACGCTGGTAGTAACAAAAAATCACAGAAAGGTTGTATGCAAAGCCACGACCGCAAGGTTGAAGTAGAATACTTTTACAAGAAAGATAAGCCGGCTGCTTGCGTGTCAGTCATTTTTTCTAGTAAATAAACGTTGACCATTCATTGGAAGTATTGTAATTTCTTTTAGTTTGATATTTTGAATGAAGTTCATTAAACATTTTTAAATTTTGTGCAAATGAGAAGTTGAAGTGCTGCCGAATTGTAATATGCACATTTAATACGACATCACTGAACGGAAACGGAACAAAGGCTACGGTTATGAAGAACGCAAATGACGGCGCGATGCGATTCGCCTTACCGTGGTGAAATGTACAGCTCTTTTTAAGGCGAAGTAGAGCTATACATTTCAACAGATTTCGTCTTGCCGAATCGCATCGCGCCGTTGTTTGCGTTCTGCATGACCGTAGCCAAACACTAAGCGACGCAAACACGTAATAATAGTCAGAGTATGCATGTAGATGAAGATAATTAACTTTGGATTATAGCGCAAAACGAGGAAATATTACCTCTTCAAATATTCATTTGTGTTTTGTTTGTTTGGAGGATTGTGTTTCATTGATTATTATTTGATAAGGCAATCGACCTTCTATAAACTCATTCGCTTCAGACCTCCTTAAGTGTGTTAGAGAGCTTCGTAGCCGCAAGGTTACAGAGTCCGCTTTGATAAGCGAGAATCAGGCCATTTGGTTGTCAAAGGACTTTAACATGGATTCATTCTCAGGCTCTCTACTACATACCCTTCCTTCAAGCTGTTTTCTATAGTAGCCTTACTGACATTCATCCTAACAAAAAAGTCCCTCTTATAATAAAACTGTTCTGAGTAACGTATAATAGTTCTCTTCAGGGAATTGTAATTATGACGCGGTCTTGGCTGGAGGAACGAGGTTTCGATACGACTCCTTCCTCTTGACAAAAATATAAGTCCTCCTTATAATAAACCTGACCAGAGGTGAAGCATGAATACCTCTTCAGGGAATTGTGATTGTGACGCGGTGTTGGTAGGAGGAACGAGGTTCGATAAGACTCCTTCCTCTTGACAAAATAAGTCCTTCTTATAATAAAACTGATTTCAGAAACATTTACCCTCTACAGGGAATTGTAGTTGGCGATATTGGCACGAAGAACGAGGTTTCGATTAGACTCCTTCCTCTTGACATAATTAGTCCCTTTTAGAATGAACCTGGCCAGAGAGGAACGTTAGGTGTAGCGTCAGTTCAGGGAATTGTAATTTGGCGATATTGGTAGGATAGAAAAGAGGCTCGGTATAGTAGAGCAGTAAGCTTGAAATGAAAGGGTAAACTCTCACACACAAGCACGGATATAAATAAAAAGAAAGCGTATCCCAAGCAACAATTGAAACATAATAAAAAAATAAATTGTGTTTATGTTGCACTAATGAAATTGCGAGGTTTTAAGAAACATTTTTTGTTACTACGATGAAATTGTAATGAGACAAGCAACAACTAAAGTTGCATCGCTGCTTCAAAAATCTCCACACCAGCAACGTAATTCGCGAGGTTGGATTTGTTGTTGAAACGTGTAAACGGCATTTGAAAACCTAACCTTCACTGAATAGATCTAGTGGGTGGAGCATATAGGTTGCCAACGTGATGCTTGCGAGATAAACAAAACAAACACACAAAAATACTTCTAAAAGTTGCTGTCATGTTCTGAAGCCATGTAACAGCAACTTTTGCTCGATCGTTCGCCTTATATTTGTTTTTGAGATGAGGTTATTTACTGCGTTGTAACTTTTGCGTACTTGGACTAGAAGTCGTCCAAAAAGTGTGGGTCTCTAAAGCGAAATGTGATAAATTGGTTTGAATTTCATTATCACGCTGAGGTACTGATGGATTGAAGAAGCAAAATTAAAACTGGTAATGACCATTAGCATGATAAGGGAAGCAATATTCAAAACTGAGCCATGAGCTTGCAAGTGTTTCTACAGTAAATGACGTAAATAGTACAAACGAGAAAAGTGAATAGAAATTGATAACTGGAGTTGAATCCTCAAATTTCTGGAAATAATCAAAGATAAATCGCTATACAGACAATCTCTTTCCATTCTGATCATTTGCCATTTTACAATCTTACCACAACGCCATGAAGTTTCTATCACACCCTAGTTGCTGCTACGATACATCTTCGTAGCTGAAATTTTACCATGCAGCATTTACCATGTTGTTATCAAATTCCATGCATTAGTTCATACACATTGCTGTTTCATTCTTGAAACTTGTGCTGAAACAACGAAAATGTTGCAATTGGCTCCACCTCCTGCGCTTTTTTTGTCATTGTATAAGAAACTGAGATGTAACTGCAACTCTATTTCGCATAAGAAATTGTTGCTGTGATGCACAAAGTTCATAATCGAAACAAATTTTGCTGGGGATCATTCACTTCAATAGTGATACTGCCAATAATATGAAGTGCGGAGTACAGAAAACACCTGGGCAATATCACAATAGATCAAAATGTCTCTGGTCGCAGTGATGAGTCCACACAGAGAAAAAAAAAACTCATTTGTGTTCTTCAAATTTCAGTTGTTCAATTTAATATCCGATGAAATGTCTGTTTATTATCTGATGAAGCTCTTATATACTTATATAGGCCAAACGATGCATTCCCAATTTACTAGGTCCATAACTCTGCCGACCGTGCTTGGGATAGCGCGGTATAACGACCAATCCGAGGTCGAATTTTGTGTTTTGACAAGGCTTAAGAATTTTCAATAGTACAATAGTTCGAATGATAAAATTGCAATTTCATGCATTTGGTAGGAATCTTAGAAGATTTTCTAATCGATTGCTACAAAAACGAAGGAAATTCATCGAAAACTAACCGATTTATTAGCATTTGAAATCTTTCTCACTTTTTTCAGTTTTAGATTTTCATTTCACATCCCTATGTAGCCGAACTTCCCGAGAGAAGTATTCTACTTCAAAATTAAATCTTCATTAATTCATTTGTTGTCTTTGTAAGGATAATTGTTCAATTTATCATAGGATGTAGTGTTTATCTTACATCTCTGTGTTACCTTGACAGTGAGGACTAAGGCGCACGGTCAAACACAATAAGAAAGGTGTTTTCACATTGAAAACTAGACACGGCTTTACTGGAGGATGAGTTGGCAAATGCATCTACCACTAATACCGCCGCTATCATACGAAAGCGCGTCGTTTCATGTGGGAAATATCAACAACGAAAAATGACGCGCGTCTAAGCATAACCCGAACTGTTTCGCCGTGCTGCTTCCATTTACTTCCACATCGGCCTAAAGGAAGTACCGGCTGCATCTACCGCTGAGGCTGTCACTATACTGCTATTGGTACCAAAAGCTATTAACTTTTCAAATAAGTGTTTTATTTGTTCTCAAAAGAACAATTGTTCAATTCAAAATCGGATTTACGCAATCGCATCTCTGTAATATTACCGATAATAATATTCTTCTGAACAAAATGATACAACTTTCCCATTAGGCCTCTGCCATAATAGACGCGAAAAGCGACGCGAACCAATTCGCTCGGCTGTAGGTTAATGTACAGCCATCAGTAGAGCTGCCATTGGTATCCGCTGTACCTGCATCTGCTGGCCCAGCTGCTATCGATCCTGAGATCCGCTGAAATTGCTTCGCTTATCCGCTGCCATGCCACAGTTTTGGCCGCTATCCGCTATCGATGGTATCCACTGCACTGCTCTCGTTGCTGCTATGGGAGGACTGCTGTTGTCGCTGTTCAGAACTATTATGAGCGGCTTCGACTAAAACAGGCTCTTATATAGGGATGAAAATAGGAATGAATTATTTTTCGTACGTGGTGGAATGATATAAGTTGAAAAATATGTGTGACTTCATTCTGGCTCAGAGCGATCATTTGATAAGCTCCACCTCTTTTTTCAGTTTCTAAAGTTTTTCCTCAGTTTCGTAGCACGGATGCACAAAAATGATTTCTTGTGGACATTCTGTCGAGCCGGACCGATAGCACTCTCATTAAAGCAACAAAATAACATGTTTTGTGTCGTGTTGCGCAGCTTGGTTGAAGGAAATGTTCCCGTCCCTGTGTCATATGAAAGCAGATTATTGCGTGTTTGACATTGCCGATGGTAGACATGAGTATGAAGGTCAAAATTCTGCTGAGGTATCAAAATATAACCGTTTTAATTTAAGACGCAAGAGCGTAAGTGCTGCATTTCTGTTATCTGCTGCCATCCAGCACGAGAACAAGTATAAATTATAACCGGTCCTTCTTAGGGCCACCAACACGTTCTTGAGGCAATGTTGAATTTTTCCTCGCTTGCAAATGCTGAAATTCGCGGTTTTTCGTTGAAGAGCACCAAAAGGTGCTATTATATTTCACAACACTGGCAAGTTTGTTCAATTATCATCATTCCGGATAACCATTCGCCGATAATTCTAGATCTCCTGTTTTTTCTAGTAGAAATTGAACGTGTGCGACAGATTTAAATTGCTAGGATCCAACACAGAATGCTTGCTTGCGTTGTCAAACATTATTAACTTTCAATGACTTGTTTATTTGCCTTGAAAAAGGCATTTTGATTTCCAAAATTGGATTTCCTGATGGCAATCTACATGCTGCCCCAATACGAGGGAAATGATGGCAGTCTGGCGACACACGCTGAGAAAAACCCCGCTGCTCCTGAGACGTGGTGACCAACCACAGGGCTAGTGATGTTGCTAAGGAATGACGACCACTGTTGTCGCTGTCTAGAACTATTATTAGCGGCTTCGGCTGAAACAGGCTTTATATAGGCCAAATAGCATGTTTTCAATTGCAAGGTATATGATTCTGTCGACCGTGCTTGGGAAGCAATCATATAACGACCAATCAGAGGTCGAATTTTTCGTTTTGACAAGGCTTGACTATTTTCAATAGTACAATGGTGTGAATAATAAAATTACAATTATCTTCTTTTGGGAAGAATCTTGGAAAATTTTCCAATCTATTGCTGCAAGAACGAAGGAAATCCATCGAATACTAACCGATTTATTAGCATTTGAAATTGGACATATTTTTCACTTTTTTCGGTTTTAGATTTTCATTTCACATCCCTATGTAGCCGAACTTCCTGAGAGAAGTATTCTACTTCAGAATTTCCTCCTGCCCCGAGCTTTTATTCAAGTTGTAAGCCGATTTTTAGTTTTATTTCATCTGGTTTTCCACTAAAACAAAGTTTGTTGAAACAGGTAACACTAATGAACTAGGATTCATAAGTGCAATATTTTTCGAAATTGAATACCAGCTGATTTTTTGGTTGAAAACAAATCGATTTTATTAGGATACAGACTAAGCCTGTATTGGTGAGATCTGGCGTAGAAAGCTCTATGCCAAGTAGACGGCATCGGTTAGCATAAGGTGGTAATTGGGCAGGATCACGCCATGGAAGTGATCTTAGAGCGTAACGAAGAAACCTGACCTGTACTGATTCAATCAGGTTGGCCCAGATTTCAGTGTAAGGGCTCCATATGATGGCAGATGTTTCCAAAACAGAGCGAACTAGTGAGACGTATAGCGATAGCAAACAAAACGGATCAGTAAACTCTTTGGCGATTCTCATCATGAAGCCGAGGTTTCTGTTTGCTTGTGCAATGATATGAAAATAGTGGTGCTTGAAGGACAGCTGCGAGTCAAGCAGTACACCTAAATCTTTTATTACCGATACTCTCTCGAGGGTTTCTCCACATATACTATAGTCCCAAGGTAGCGGCTTGAGTTTTCGTGTGAAAGAAATTACGGAACATTTAGAAACACTGATTGTCAGAAAATTTCGGGTACACCAATCAAAGAATGCATCAAGATATTTTTGCAACTCTTTGCAGTCAGCTATACTGCCCTTCCAAGCATAGTTGTCCCAGCGTGCACAAGGTTTGTGTAGAACATGGGACTACTATGATTGGAACGGCAGTATAGATCGAATGATGCGAAACAGTTTAAGATCATCAACATAAATTAGTATATAGCCAAGTGGAATGACGTAACAAACATCGTTGAAAAAAGATTGAAAAGCAATGGTCCAAGGTTACTTCCTTGAGGGACACCCGACAGGTTAACGAAGCTATCTAACTCGGTGTTGCCCAATTTAATGTACAGTGTGCGGTCTACGAGGTACGATTTTAACCACTTAGTGAAATGGTGTGATGCACTAAGGCGTTCAATTTTAGCCAACAGAATATTGTGATCAACACGGTCAAACGCTGCTTTCAGGTCTGTATAGATAGTATCCACTTGCATCCCGTTCTCTATGTTTTTGATACAGTGTGACGTAAATTCCAGTAAGTTAGTCGTGGTCGATCTACCTGGGTAAAAGCCATGTTGGACTGTAGAAATAAATGGCTTGAATTCACGGGTTAAAACGTTGCCGACTAAGATCTCAAATAATTTTGATCCAGCGGATGGTGACGTTATTCCCCTGTAGTTTACCACATCGTGCTTGTTGCCTTTTTTGTAAACTGGAAACATAGCCGATTTCTTACAGCAATCAGGAAATACCCCTTGTAATAACGATGTATTAAAAATCATTCTTAGTGAAACACTAAGCGCGATGGCACATCTTTTCAAAACAATGGCTGGAATACCGTCAGGCCCAGCTGAAGAAGAAGGTTTCAGTTTCTCTGTGGCTTTGAGAACATCTTCGTTAGTAAAACTTAAATTACACAGATTTACTACGTTATGAGGAACGTTGCGAAGGGCGCTCTGTATTTGAGACGTATTTGCACAAGTCGAACTAAATACGCTCGAGAAATGTTTCTTGAATAAAGAGCCAATACCGTCAAGTGATTCTGCACTGTCATTTCCAAGAAACATGCTATTGGGATGCCCACTATCTTTCCGCTTACTGTTAACGAATGACCAAAATCGTTTTGGATTTCTTTTGAGTTGTGATTGGGTGCGTAGCACGTGTTGCGAGTAAAAAAAACGGTTGTAAGTTTTATACTGTTTTCTAGCAGTCGTGAAGGATAGCTTAGTCATAGCGTTTCGTCGCCTAACGTAGTTGCGAAGTGCAGCTGCTCTTTGTCGTCGATTGGACCATACAGGTTTCGGCCGTGTGCGAAACAACGGAACAAAGTTGCTAAATTGCTGTTTCAGAGTGTGTGAGAATATTTTTACTACACTATCAATATCAGTTCCACGACTCAGCAGATTTTTCCAATTAATTGCGAGTAGAGCCCTCTGGAGACCTTCGAAATCGGTTTTACTGAAGTCAAGTTGCTCGAATCCGAAGGATCAGCAAAAACGCTACCAGAGCGGCTGGCTTTCCAAGCAAGGCCAGGCTGATTGTAATCCCCGAAAAGCAAGTGAGAAGTGTTCGATTGGAGAGAGTTCGTAATAGCAAGCACCGAGTCGATATGATTCTGAATGACAGAAGTGTTATCGGCGGTGTCAGGCGGGATATATACAATACCTACACAAATGTTAGTGTCATGTATGCGAACGTTTACCCATAACTGTTCAATATCAAATCTAACACTAGGTCTTTGTTTAGACTGTAACCTATTAGATACTGCAACGAGGACACCGCCGTCGCGGGATTTACCTGTACGTGCTACGTCACGGTCATTGCGGTAAACTGTGTACATTGGTCCATACAGCTGAGGGGAGCAAATTTGATCGTTCAGCCAGGTTTCGGTGAAAACGATGACGTCATAATCAGCATCCAAAGTGGCAACAAACAGCTCGTCGATTTTCGTGCGTAGCCCTCGCACATTCTGGGAGAAGAAATTGAGGTTGTCGCATTAATCAGCATCCAGCGGCGCGCCATCGACACAAACATCAATTGTAGAATTCGACTGAAAATTGGGTTGAATTTCAACGGCGGCAGAATCAGAACACCTAGCTTCATGTGAACATATACATTCTTGTTGTTTACCTGTGACAAGTACGTGCTCGCGCTCATCGTCAAAATCAAAAACCCTTCTTAAACTGTCGACTTCACATTGGTTGTTCATTAAATCATCAGTGTCGCCTCCAGTCTTTTGTTCATCGCTCCTTTCAAGTTCATCAATGTAACATTTTTGAGCGGCAGCTGCTAGCACGGGTTGGCTAGAAAAAAAATCACAGGAAGGTTGTATGCAAAGCCACGACCGCAAGGTGGAAGTAGAATACTTTTGAAAAAAAGATAACCCGGCTGCTTGCGTGTCAGTCATTTTTTCTAATTTCATTTCATTTTGTTTGATATTTTGAATAAAGTGTATTGAATATTTTTAAAATTTTGCGCAAATGAGCAGTTGAAGTGCTGCCGAATTGTAATATGCACATTAAATACGACATCATCGAACGGAAACGGAACAAAGGCTACAGTTATGCAAAACGCGAATGACGGCGCGATGCGATTCGTCTTACCGTGGTGAAATGTACAGCTCTTTTTACGGCGAAGTAGAGCTATACATTTCAACACATTTCGTCTTGCCGAATCGCATCGCGCCGTCATTTGCGTTCTGCAACACCGTAGCCAAACACTAAGCGACGCAAATACATAATAATAGGCAGAGTATGCATGTAGATGAAGATAATTAACTTTGGATTATAGCAAAAATATTAACTCTTCAAATATTCATTTGTGTTCTTCAAATTTCAGTTGTTCAGTTTATTATCTGATGAAATATCTGTTTAATATCTGATGAAGGCTCTTATTTAGGCCAAATAATGCATTATTCAATTTACTAGGTCCATAACTCTGTCGACCGTGTTTGGGAAAGCAATCGTATAACAACCAATCAGAGGTCGAATTTTGTGTTTTAACGAGGCTTAAGAATTTTCAATAGTACAATAGTTCGAATAAAAAAAATTGCAATTTCCTGCATTTGGTAGGAATCTTAGAAGATTTTCTAATCGATTGCTGCAAAAACGAAGGAAATCCATCGAAAGCTAACCGATTTCTTAGCATTTGAAATTGGACATATTTTTCACTTTTTTCGGTTTTAGATTTTCATTTCACATTCCCATGTAGCCGAACTTCCTGAGAGAAGTATTCTACTTCAAAAATGCAATCAGAACTTTTCGTGCTCTTTTATGCAGATATGACATTTAGATGAGGACTTATGGTATATTATGTGAGGAACCTTTTAGGCACAGTTCAGACCTTTTGTTTCAGTAAACTGTTGTACCTTTTGTAAATCTTTGTTTATGCAACGAAAATGATGAGAATTAAAAGTTAGAACTATTTTGCCTTTTATTACATCCCTTAGGAGAGTTCAAAAGTTATGCTTATATTGCATGCACGACAATATATAAATTTCATCATTTTCGCAGTATTATATCCAAGGTAAATTAGACATGAGAGCGTACGGAATAAATAAATGGTTCGATTTCTCCTACCTCTAGTAGAAGGCCCTTATCCAGCGTCCTAACCAGAGGTTGGACACGTGTTACCTCTGGCTGCTTTTACATTGACCTCCGTACTGGTACTTGGTTTCTTCGATGCACTTCCCCCATGCTGGTCCTTCACGCGTTTCCGAGCATCACGCTTGTATTTGGCGTTCATATATTTAGACATAGGACTGAATACACTTCCGATGGATTTCTCAATAAATGCAATAAATGCACTCGTAGTCTCTATGCTTATATTGCATGCACGACAATATATAAATTTCATCATTTTCGCAGTATTATATCCAAGGTAAATTAGACATGAGAGCGTACGGAATAAATAAATGGTTCGATTTCTCCTACCTCTAGTAGAAGGCCCTTATCCAGCGTCCTAACCAGAGGTTGGACACGTGTTACCTCTGGCTGCTTTTACATTGACCTCCGTACTGGTACTTGGTTTCTTCGATGCACTTCCCCCATGCTGGTCCTTCACGCGTTTCCGAGCATCACGCTTGTATTTGGCGTTCATATATTTAGACATAGGACTGAATACACTTCCGATGGATTTCTCAATAAATGCAATAAATGCACTCGTAGTCTCTATGCTTATATTGCATGCACGACAATATATAAATTTCATCATTTTCGCAGTATTATATCCAAGGTAAATTAGACATGAGAGCGTACGGAATAAATAAATGGTTCGATTTCTCCTACCTCTAGTAGAAGGCCCTTATCCAGCGTCCTAACCAGAGGTTGGACACGTGTTACCTCTGGCTGCTTTTACATTGACCTCCGTACTGGTACTTGGTTTCTTCGATGCACTTCCCCCATGCTGGTCCTTCACGCGTTTCCGAGCATCACGCTTGTATTTGGCGTTCATATATTTAGACATAGGACTGAATACACTTCCGATGGATTTCTCAATAAATGCAATAAATGCACTCGTAGTCTCTTACCCGAGAATAATAAAACACTTCCAAGTAATGTTGCACTAGTAAAAAGACAATTTCCACGTGTTGTAACGTGCTGGAGCACGAAATCTATGTCTGTGATAGGGAACCTTCACGTTCACGAGGCATGACTGGAGAAACGCGTCTAATAATGCGGTAAAATTTTTAATGTCTTTTTGTGCAAATTATTGTACTCAGACAAAAACCTGTTTTGAATTGGATGAATTTTTAGTGAATAAACGTTATCCGTTTGTTATTCAAAGTTAGTCATGCTGATCGCAGCCTTTGTGCTGCCCCTACAGTGGGGGGATTACTAAATAAAGTAAAAATTGGACAGCTACAACAGAATTTGATTGCATCCCGCACAGAATGTCTGCTTGTGTTGATGCCAGAAAATTATTAACCTTCAATTATTTTTTTATTTGCCTTGAAAAAAGCATTTTGCGGTTCAAAATCGGTTGCTAATTACAACCTTTGAGCTGCCCCAAGGTGGGGGAATTAAGATACACGGATAACATGCACTGTGGAAGCTATTTCACATTCAGTAAATTAGACGGGTGCGATAAATTTAAATCGCTAGGATGCAACACAGAATACTTGCTTGCGTTGACAAAAATTATTAACTTTCAATGACTTGTTTATTTGCCTTCAAAAAGGCATTTTGATTTCCAAAATTGGATTTCCTGATGGCAATCTTCATGCTGCCCCAACACGGGGGGAATAATGGCTGTCTGGCGACACACGCTGAGAAAAACCGCGCTGCCCTGAGACGTGGTGACCAACCACAGGGCTATTGCTGCTGCAAAGGAAGGACGACTGCTGTTGTCGCTGTCTAGAACTATTATGAGCGGCTCCGGCTGAAACAGGCTCTTATATAGGCCAAATAGCATGTTTTCAATTGCAAGGTATATGATCCTGTCGACCGTGCTAGGGAAGCAAGCATATAACGACCAATCAGAGGTCGAATTTCTCGTTTTGACAAGGCTTGACTATTTTCAATGGTACAATAGTGCGAATAATAAAATTACAATTATCTTATTTTGGGAAGAATCTTAGAAGATTTTCCGATCTATTGCTGCAAGAACGAAGGAAATCCATCGAATACTAACCGATTTATTAGCATTTGAAATTGGACATATTTTTCACTTTTTTCGGTTTTAGATTTTCATTTCACATCCCTATGTAGCCGAACTTCCTGAGAGAAGTATTCTACTTCAAAAACGCACATTCCCTGAGATTTTTGAAAGCAAATATTATACATATACTTAACCGGAGAGGGGGCCCGTTGCCCCCCTTGGTCCCCCGTAGGAAGCATCACAGTTATTGGCAAACAGGTGTTATGGACAGAGGCGTTGCAGGCGCCTGGTCTCGGCGCGTGCGCTGTCTGCCTCGAAGTCGGTTCTCTACTAAATATTATCTTTGCCAGTCGCTCATCCGCCATCCGTGCTACATGGCCAGCCCACTGTAACCTGCCGTGTTTCATCAGCTTGACAATATCAGCGTGTTTGTATACTTCGTACAGCTCGCGATTCATGCGCCTGCGCCACACCCCGTTCTCTAGTTTGCCTCCGAGTATTGATCGCAGGATTCTACGCTCGAAGACCCCAAGCGCTCGTCGATCGGCCTCCTTCCACGTCCACGATTCATGTCCGTAGAGCGCCACCGGGAGGATCAGAGTCCTATAGAGCGCAAATTTCGTACGGATCTGTAGGCTACGGGACCTGAGCTGGCTACGCAATCCGTAATAAACCCTATTCGCCGCCGCAATCCACCTCTTCACCTCGCGGCTCACCTCGTTTCCACATGTCACGAGGATCAATGCCTATTTTAAATGAAACAAAACGCAGTGTTTTTGTATCAACATCCTTCTTAACCAATTTCACCACATCAGCTGGCTCGTCGCTTTACAGACACTCTTTGACCATTTCATGAATATTTTCACATGAAACATCTGGGTGAATTCTGGATATATAAATCCAGAATTTTTTCTCAGCGGCAGGAACAGTAGCTATTGATGTTAGCAGGCTGGAGTTTGTTCCAACAACAGCGTCCCGGTTAGTAACATACTGCTCTTCACGGCGTCTTTTAGACACTGGGCGACTTATTGTAGGCCAGTTCTGCATACCGCGTGGAGTAGCTCCCGGTTTGTCATTCAAATTGGTAGAACTAACGGGCTTACACTCGGCCAGCTTTTCCTCAAACTGACGCAAACTAGCCGTAGTGCTGGCGACATTAGCATCAATTGCACTGGTCAGCGTTGTTATTCGCACTTTTAATTCTTCCAGCTCAAGCTTGAGCGATAGCACAATAGGAACGTTATCGCACAGTTCCTTTAAACAGCGATTGTTTACAGTAGCGCGACACTCATCACAAAGCCAAAAAGAGTTAGAGGTGATGGTTTCGTAAACAGGACGAGTTGTTCCGCAACAAGTGAAGTGGAATATATTGTCGCAGAAGCCACCACACTTTGCAAATTCGATGCCGCGAATTGATTTTATACATTTCCCACAGTTCTTGGCCATTTTGTACTGTATGTGATGAACGCGGTGCTGCCTAGGCAGAATAAAAGTTGTCGGTTTATGACAGTGATCCGGGTGAGATTTCACAACCAAACACTATTTTAAAGCGGTCCGGTAACTTAAATATCGATTAGCTAAACAATTGAATCAATCCGACCAATATAACATTGGAAAAAACTTCAAAATACGCAGAGATAAAAATCAATCACGATAGCAAGCAAACAGGGTTGCCAAATTATATATAGAATGCAGAAATGCATCAGAAATGCCAAATATATATAGAATGCAGAAATGCATCAGAAGGCCGCCGAGGGATTGCTTATCGGATTCGTCGCTTGTACGTTTGCATAGGGAAAAACTCTTTGGAAAAGTTATCTTTGCTAAGAACAACAAAACTCACAGGAATGGTTGAAAACCTACCTACCATCTCTCATGTTTTCCAGTTCGAGCTCTAGGACAAAACTTGGATTTTGAATGATGAAAGTGCTATGAAAGAAGGATTACTATTTTAAACATAGTTGCATTCAAACCAAAAGAATCAGTTCAGAAGATTATTAAATTATTATTTACAAAGACATTTCGAGTTGGACCTTTATATCATTTGTATCTATCGCGCTACTATTACCTGCAATACAATCTGTATAAATGAATGCATCAAGATTTAAGTTTCTAACATTTTTGATTATCTCATCATTGTCGGTTTATCGATATCTGAATACCTACGTTACTGTTCGTCGACCAGGTAAGCACCTTGTGATCAGCTGCTGAAGGGTACTTCGTTAACGTACGCTCCAACGTTTCAAATCGTTGTAATGCTTTCAGAAAAATTTATTTTATTTTTCGAAATTTCGTGGAATTTCGCGAAATTTAGAGACCAATTTCGTTTCGTATCGAGAACTCGAAATCCACCTTGATTTCGTTTCGACTAATTTGGCGAAACCGAAATTAAGGGTTAATTTCGTTTCGTTTCGTTTCGACACCAGAAAAGCCAGTTTCGCACACCCCTAGTTCTGTTGAATCGTCTATTTGTCTCTTCGTGATTTCGTCGATTTTTTAATAAAATAAAAAATTGTTTCGAAATCAAGCTCAACAAAGTTTGACTCAATTGGTTTTATTCTCTCTCAGATATTCGACTTTTGGGGAAGCGTTCAAACCACTTCATCAGAAGAAGCAATTTTGTAACACTTTATTTTAAATTGTTTTATGTTCAGTATTCGATAGGAACCATTCAAATATTACATAACGCGGAATTCGGCAATTTTCAATACCCACCCACCCCCATGTAACGTAATTTTACATGTTTGCCACACGCAATATAACGCTTCGCTGAATACCCCCCCACCCCTGTGCGCGTTATGTATTATTTGAATGATCCCATATTTATGGGGAGGATAAAAAATAATAGGAAATCATCTATCCAAGAATAAAAATTAATTTCCTAAACAGAAAACGGTTGCGGTTGAAAAATCTCCCATTTCCCATAAGTGCTCTCAAGCTATTCCAACTTGCCTTCTTCTTTTTCTTCGGTTTTATTTTTTTGGCCTGAGGGACAGTTGCCTCATATTAGCCAATACAGCTTCTATGTTACGGTTTCTCGGTACATTAAGTCGTTACACTTTTATTTTTGCCATACGTATGAATTGTAATACATTTTCCATTTCTGTGTAAACTGCATCCAGAATGATACACAGAATTATGAAAAATATCCTAAATATTGAAGCGTAGTAGAAAATCTGTTCACCCTGACATTTTTTTAATGAAATGTTTTATGATGATAAAATCGGGTGAAAAATGGGATAAAATCGGGGGCAGAAAAAATCGGGGGCAGATAAAATCGGGGGCAGATAAAATCGGGTACAGATTTAATCAGGTGATTACTGTATAACGCTTCGCTGAATACCCCCCCACCCCTGAGCGCGTTATGTATTATTTGAATGATCCCATATTTGTGGGGAAGATAAAAAATAATAGGAAATCATCTATCCAAGAATAAAAATTAATTTTCTAAACAGAAAACGGTTGCGGTTGAAAAATCTCCCATTTCCCATAAGTGCTCTCAAGCTATTTTCCAACTTGCCTTCTTCTTCTTCTTCTTCGGTTTGATTTTGTTGGCCTGAGGGACAGTTGCCTCATATTAGCCAATACTGCTTCTATGTTATGGTTCCTCGTTACATTAAGTCGTTACACTTTTATTTTTGCCATACGTATAAATTGTAATACGTTTTCCATCTCTGTGTTATTTAATTCGTTTTTATTAGCACACAATAATTCTTTTAAAGTTTTGTATCCTTCCGAATCGAAATGGTTCCTCAGATGTTTGAACTCTATGCAGTCAAGGAGCATATGTTCAGTCGTGTTATCCTTTTCACATATGTCGCATTTTTCGAGTCGTCCTATTCCCATTTTACCCAGCCAAAATTCTGAACAGTCGTGCCCTGCTAAGACTCTATTTAGGGTTCTTACTTCTTCACCATCAAAATCTGTTTTCCAATACCAGGGCCTTTTGGGGAAGTAGTCATAAAGGTCGAAAAACTTCCTTCCTTTTCCTTTTGTTAGCGCTGTTTCTTTGTACCAATAGGGTGTTTTAGGGGTATGTATATTATATTTTCTTCCGATAAGGAATTTAAACAGCAAAACTATTGAAAAAATCGATTTCGAATTTTAACAACTGTAAGTGGTTTTAAGACATACCCTACCGTCAAGAAATCATGATACAGGGAGGCTAGGTCATTTTTCAAATATCTTCACAATCCACAAAATAATGTTTTTATGCATAGGAAATCTGTGAACACGGTCCCCGTTGAAAGTTTACAAACTTCCAGTGACACATTAAATCGAGTGCGGTTAATCAACCGACTATTAGGATTCCACTTAATCACGCGCTCAAATGTTTTCAATATTAGGACATGTCTTAACATCTGGCATCCCTGTAATGACACGTAAACCAGGGTTATATTTTCCACAAGCCAGCAGCAGAAATGTCACTTTGCTTACTATCAGGGTTATATTCCCCAAAAGCCAGCAACAGCAATGTCACTCTGTGCACTACTAGCCAGTTAGTGAAAATTTAAAACAAATATAATTTTTCAATTTTAAAATCAAAGAAAACTCGTAGAGGTCTAAGACAAATTACGTAATGCCTACTGAAAGGTCGGTTATCGATTAGTATAAGAAAAAGCAGGTATTTTTTCAAATTGAAACCCCCTATTGTCCCTTGCTTTTGCCAATTGGCTTTTATATTTCCTTACTGCATCGGTCCATGTGAGCTTATTTATTAAAATAACATTTGAACTTGCACCTTCTTTGCAAGTTTGTCTGCTTGCTCATTGCCTTGCAATCCTACATGGCCGGGTATCCATCGAAGAACCGTTCCAGTAGCTTGCAAGTCGTGACAAATTTCTCCGGTTAATTCGTCCCACGCCTTCAACTCTTGCTGTGTTTTTAGGAGTCTACAACCTGATTGTGAATCCGTTAGTATTACTGTTTTACATCTCGGGAGCTTTTGGATTTCCTTCAATGCCGTTCTGATGCCCAGCAGCTCTGCTGTCATACTATGTCATACTCTCATTTCTAGTTTCATACTAATTTCCATCTTTGTCTCTTCCTCATACACCCCTATTCCGCAGGTCTCACCGATCAGCGACGCATCAGTATATACTTTTCGATGCCAGGAGAATTTTGTGTTAATATATTCCAATGCGATTTGGAGCATAGTTTCCGGAGCCATTGTTTTCTTGGTGATGGGGAAATCATCAATATTATCGCGTATGTCTATTTCGAACCGCTTTTCCGCATAGTAGCAACCATACACTTGCTTTACTTCTTCTACATTTTCCAAATATACTCGCTCTAAAAAAGAAAGTTTTTCCGGATCAGGGGGGTTACTCATATCGAGCATGACTAGCTGCTTAGATATCTCGTCATGTTTTTTGAAATGAAGCGTAATTCTCTTTTTCGCTGTGTAGTACCTTTTGAAGTACAGTGGTTCTTCATTAGCTAATGCTGCTAGCGTGTTTATTGGTGTTGTTCTAGTGCACCAGGTAGCAATTCGTTGGCACTGTCTGTCGGTCACTTCTAGAGATTCTTGGTACGATTCTGATGTTCTACCATACAGTGAGCTTCCATAAGATAGGAAATTACTATACAGTGCCTTGTGGAACAATACCATCACCTTGGGCGTTGCTCCTCCGATGATTCTAAGCATATTTTTTCTATCATTTACTTTGTGGTTTAATTCTCGGATGTGCGTTCCAAACTTCAGATTTTTGTCCACATATACTCCCAGGTATTTATAGTACCTGACTGTTTCTATTTCTGTGCCCTGCACCGTGAATTTCAGTTCGACGTCTTTTGACAAAAATACCACCGCTTTCGTCTTATTTCCATTTACCATAAGGTTCAATTTACTGCTTACTGCTGAGAATCCGTCAACTGCTTCCTGCGCTTTCTTTTTCGCCTCCTTTAGGTTTTTTCCTCGAACTATCTTCACGAAATCATCGGCGAATTGTAGTGTTACTGTGTCCTCGTCTGTATCAGTGGTGTGCAGCTCCTTTGTATAAATGTTAAATAAAGTGGGCGATAGAACATCGCCCTGCGGTAATCCTTTGGAGATTGATGAGTATATAGGCCCTTGTTCTGTATTCACTATCAGTCTTCTGTTGCACAGGAAGTTTTTTATCCAAACGACCGTGTCCTCTGGGAAATGTGCTTCGCGCATGGTTGCTATGAGCATTTCAATATCCACCGTATTAAACGCATTTGAGAAGTCGAAGAAAACAGCAATAGTCACGAGATCTTTTCGTTTTCCTTCCATAATGTGATTTATTGCGTACTCTAAGCAATCTTCTGTTGATTTGCCAGATCTGAACCCAAATGATAATTTGGGAAGAAGCTGGTTTTCTTCGATGTGGTCCTGTATTATTTTGAGCACTGCGGAGTTCGCTGACTTGGCAATGGTCGGTAGGCATGCAATCGGTCTACTGGATTTTACATCATTTGGTTCTCTTCCAGGTTTTTGAACGGGCACAATACGGATATCCTTCAGTCGGTTTGGGAGAGTCCCATTCCTGAAATATTCGTTGATTTCTTTTACTACTTTGACTTGCACGTCGGGATTTAAATTTCGTAGGATGTCGTATGTCAGCCGGTCGGTTCCCGGGGCTGAGTGACCCTTCTTCGACCTGATTATATCTCTCCATGATTCTACAGTAAGTAATTGTCGATCTGTTTTCGGGGCTTGTTCATCCCTTACTATAGCCTCTTTTTGAGAAGCTCCAAAGTTTTCGAAAAGAAACTCTTCTGCTTTGTCCTTTGAGGTCCTCACTATATTATTCTTTGTTTTATTTTCTTTGCTGTATCTTAGCCGCCGTACTAAACTCCAATTAGCTTTTGTGTTTCTCGGATCGATGTCCTTTGTTATGGCACATAACTTTTCCTTTATAAGGGTCTTCTTTTTCCTGAGAAAATGTGCATTTGCTCTTTTTATGGCTATCAAATTTTCCTCATTCGATAGTCGGTTGAATGTCTTTCTACATTCTACTTATTTTTGTAGAGTTCGGTTTGCTCTTCGTTCCAGTAGTATTTTGAGACTAGGGTGGTCGTACCACTATTGTGTAAGGTCTATTGCGCTAGGTGTACTGACCAGGGTTGATATTTGTTGACACTCTTGAGTGAAAGTGAAAAAAGGCATCCATAAACGTTATTTTTTTACAATCCTTTCAGAGTTCTCCCTTCCCGCTTTTGCAAGGAAGTGAACTGTCAAAACACCTCATTATATTTCATACGATGAAAGCAAGACAACAAAATCAGTTTATCAGTTAACGAAGATTGTCAAGGCATCGGTCAGTGTCAGTGAAAAAGTGTTTCGGTGAGGTTCATTTTGGTTGAGTGGACTGTTTTTTTTTCTTTTTCGCTTTGAAGTGAAGATCATTTGGTTGGTTTTGTCGTCAAATTTTATTCCGTAACCGTGAACGATGCACGCGATCTATTTCATCTGAGTATAAAAGCACGTTACTAGGACGAAAATCTAGTGTATCTGAAAGAGTGCTGCGATCATTGGAAGTGAAAATTGAAAATGATTGGTTGTAATTTTCGAAGAATTTTGCTGGGGAAAATGACTTTTATCAGCACTGGTACTGACTAACGCTGATGGCCGAAAGGTTTTAGATCCATCGTTTAGTATCAGTAAGTCAGATCCGCTGATTGCTTCGTAAATGATTTTGCCTCTGCTATTTGTGTTTTCGCATCCCCAAAGGGTATTGTGGGAGTTGAAATCTCCACCAATTATTATTCGTTTGAAATTCGTAGTTTTAGAAATCAAAGTTTCAATTCCAGTTATCTGTTATTTTAATTCTCGGATTGATGTACACCGAGACTATCGTTAAATCATTTTTTGGAATGGTTATTCCTATTTACTTCGAACCATGATGAGTAGACAAACAGTAGGCGCGGGTAGAGGTAGTGTTTTTTGCTTAGGGT
>NC_073696.1:4410500-4471445 GCF_029784165.1 Wyeomyia smithii
TTGCAACTCTTGGTTGCATGTTCCGTCATATATTTTGGTACTTTCTGGTTATTACTTTTTGTGTCTAATGCGCGGTCATAAGACACAAAAAGTAATAACATGTTGCTCAATAGTAGCAAAACCTTCTCCGTTGGTTATGGGTGTAGGATTTAACTCGAGACTTCATTCAAGCAAATAGAACCAAATTCGGCGAGTGGTGGTTCACAAAAGCAAGAAATATTTCTGTGGTAGATCATCGGCCCAACCTGAGACGTAATTTTTCCTCAGAAACCAGCTTTATTTTTTTTACTGTTGATTCTAGATAATTTTTTATAATCTATGTTAGTTTTTTTTTTTTTTTTCAAATCATCAGACCAATCAGGTAAGTTAAATAACAAGAGATTTAACTTACCTGATTGGTCAGATGATTTGAAAAAAAAATTACCTATTTGATAGTTGAAAGGAGTGACGATAGAGTTTTTGTTAGAGTTGCCTCATCAGAATAACCGTTTTTCTTTGTTCCTAGTATGACCAGCAACCGAAGGATGCATCGATCAGAATGGCGAATTTTTGTGCAGATGCTCCTTCCAAAAGTACCAATCAAATTCATCCAGCTGAAGCTCAACAGTGAACACCTGTAGGTTATTATGCATTGAAATGCTTTAGTTCTGATAATTTTTCTTCCGTCATTCATCGCATCTCTCGAAATCGGATTACTCATTCGTTTGTTCCTTTTCTTCTTTTTTTGTCTGAGACTCTACACCAGCGGGGGTCACCCCTTCCAATTTAGTGGCGAGGTGTCACATTGCTATTCGCCTGCTGGAGCCGCGTTATTATTACTGATATTACGTCTGCGGGTATGTGTGGCAGGGAACGAAATTCATCACAGCCCGCATTTCTCGAAATCCGTGATTCATCATTTCAATCCATCTATCCCAGCTATTTGTGAAGGGCCAACAATATTGTAGGCAGTTGTAGGAAGTTGAAAGAAAACAAAAAATACCAAAAAGGTTCGTCTTTGACCATCCTCCTCCGGACCCGGAGGAGAACGCGCGGATCCCCTTTTGAAAGCAAAATTCCTTTCATTTCGGCATCACATTGTTCCGCTCATGTGCTGTTTTCAGGCTAAGCAGGACACGTGCGTTTCGGTCCGAAAGCGGTATGCAAATTTTGCGGATTGATCACACGAAAATAATACCAAAACAACAAGAGGATTGAATAAATGACCGCTTTTCGAGAGGAAATGAGCCGAACAATACCCGTCGCGTGCTTCGGAACGGATTTTCGTTCCCTTTTTTGTAGATTAGCAGGCAAACAGAGTGATTTATTTTTTTAGAGTAAATCTATTAAAAAGTTATTTTTACTCGTATTCAACCTGTGCCAACGAATGACTAATCAAAGGCTGAATAGATTCGTGGTTTTG
Source organism: Wyeomyia smithii (assembly GCF_029784165.1). Taxonomy (NCBI): domain Eukaryota; kingdom Metazoa; phylum Arthropoda; class Insecta; order Diptera; family Culicidae; genus Wyeomyia; species Wyeomyia smithii. The sequence continues at coordinate 4,411,903 of NC_073696.1, forward strand.
AAGCACGTGAGGGATTTCGCGCCAATTCGCCCAATCGTTGTCGGAAAAACTAAATTTGCTTTAATTTATGATGTCATCAAACTCATGTAGATTCACATAAATCTGAGAGGTTGTTACGAACTTCATAGACGATTTTACGTGAAATTTCTCGTAAAAGTTATAATAGTCTAGACCGAGATGATTTCTCGTAAATGTTATAATAGTCTAGACCGAGATGATGTGAAGAAAATAATAGCCGCCGGCATAAATTCTCGAGACGAACCAGGTTTTAGGTATTTTTGATGGACAAACGAATCCGGTTTAAAAATAGTCCACCCAAATAGTGGAAAATATTTCTATGTGAATTTTAGTCGTCCCAGAGTGGTACATCTTCCGTTTCCAAGAGTGAGAAATAGGAGGAACCTAAATGGAAACAGTGTTCAATGCTGGTGGAAATATTTTGATGAGATATTAAAAGTCTCATTATAGAAGCAAACCGTTTCCCACTTTGGGGACCCATCACGCCCGGTGCGAACTGTTTCCTCGATTTGTCAGATTTTGACCGCCACCGTGTAGCGAGGAGGAGGAAAAATTGTCTTACGAGCTGTCGAAAGAATTCTCCGCTGCCACTAGACAGCACTGGCCGCAGTTGGAAGTCATTATGCAGCCGCGTCGTCAGGCAGACACAATAAGATCCGTCACTGGTAAACCGGGTCTGATAGACTGTGTATCCGCCCACTTTGGCCCCTCCTTCCGACCACAGCCGTCCTCCGGTTGCGATCGCATGCGTTTAGTAGCCGTTAAAAAATCGTAAAATTCGGACTTAATGAAGTCATGAAATTGATTTATGCGGTGCGCGATGGTTTTGTTTTTCCACCAACGCCACCCGGGGCGACTGCGGCCGATATTCCAATCAAACCGTTGCCGGACGGAAGACAGATCATTTCCGAGCTGCAGTTTTTCTTGTCGGTCCATGACGATAGTGACGTGTTGACGGAAAATATGGCCAGTCGCGGTTGTTGTTGCCGCGGTTTGACTTGGTGGTTTCGATTTTCCCTCATGTGGTTTTAGAGTACGAATCGGTAGTAAAACTAGCAGGATTTTAATGTTTACAACCGAAGCATTTTCATTGGCTTATGGTAGTTTTAATCGGTGACACGTGGATATCATTATTAACAGCTCAACATGGATTTTGATGGACCCCTAGAATAATTTATGGAGCCAATTGATCGTTTGTACTATTTCCACATTGGAATAAAAAAAACATATGCTAAACGAGAATTACACCTGCTTTCGATTATTATTAGCATTTGGTTATTTATGTTTTAATAATTCTGATTATTTCGTAACATGAATTCTTGTGGTTACTAAACGCTGAATTTATTAGACTTGCAAATACTTCTCGCGTACAAGACCAACCCCATTGTTGACAAAACACAATTAAAACCTCGGCTTTCAATAGTAAACATAACTCCACCTAACCTCAATGTCTGCAGGGGAGCCGTCTCAACACATACACACACGCACTCACGCGCTGCAAGTACAGCCTCCCCCACTTAGCGTTATTGCACTTGTTGAAAACAGGAAAAACCATCACATTTTCTTGCTAAAACATCCATTAAATGAGTCACTTGACAATGGCAACTGTCATCATCGTTTTTTCCGAATGGGTTCCTCGTGTGTTTGTTGTTTTCGAGATGTTGTTGTGTTTTGCTGTTTTTTTTTACAACCCGTTTTGTCCCCGTTTCGCTGGTGCAAAAGTCGTGGGTTCTTTGAACATCAGGGCACAACCTTGCCAATTGTGGAAAAGCCTGGACCGCACATGCGAAACCGTACACCCCTTTCTAGTGCCTGCCATATTTCATGCCGCTTCTCGGCGAGATGTCATACAAACAAACGAAAAAACAAAGCAAGCGCATCCAAGTCGAGATCTATGCGCTTCCAGTCGGTCCAGAATTTCGCGCACTTCAATGCATGTGGAGTGACGAGAAGAAGAAGAAGGGTACCCCGAAACAATAAATCCTTTGCACTTGCTGACTGTTGAGCTCCGCTTGCTTTGGTTGTTGCGGCTTTGGTACCCCTCCCGCGGCCTAGCCCTACCAAGAGTGGTTTTTGGCCGGGGTTTGTTCAACTCGACACTGAATGTGTGTGCTCTATTGGATCGGCACAAAATCGTCGCAGGCCGTTCCGGAATTGTTCCAGTCGTGCGGCGGTTGGCGCGAGGCGACATTTTAACATTATTGCCATCAGACATTCGCATCGGTGCGCCCTTGCTCATCACCGTCATCGTCCGTCCGCATGATTGTGTCGTCGTTGGCCGTCGTCGTCATATTGCATCCAACCATCCTCTCCACCAGCACCCCTCGAATTCAGATCCGAGTGTCTGCCGAGGATGAGTGGATCTTCTCTCCTGCCGGTGCTGTGTTCCCGTTTTGCAGCATTTCGAAACGGTTCTGAATGGTTTATTTTTGTTTACATGCAGCCAGTAATGCTCGGTGTTTCTAACATTCGGAACGAGGCATAATGTACTACTTGCACTTGCATCATCATCATCATCCAGACTGTCAGCCGTCGTCAATGCGGTGGCATGTGCAACACGGAACCGAAAGATTGTGACCGAAAAAAAATAATACACTTAAGGTGGTTGGAAGGGGGTGCGGGGAAGAGAGGTGTGGATTTTTTTTTCGTTGGAAGCTGCATTTGTTCCTGAGATTGACTCCCAGGGTCGACCCTGGAATAGATCAGGACGGTCGATAATTTCCTCGTTGATTTTGTTGTTGGTTTTGGAGCTGAAGCATAAACGACGGATGCTGATCCGAAGTATGTTACTGTGAATTATTTTTTGCTTTTAAAATATGAAGCTGTTTTGATTAAAAACAACATCGGTCTTGTCCGGAGATTTTATTATAGCATACACAAATTCAACAACAAACTATGAATTACTTGGTCTTTATTATTTTCTGACTGTTTAATTTCATTATTCTCAACAAAACCATTCCATCAATTCAAGAGCTACTATTCATTCACACATAAACCATGCTGATTGCTGATAGTAAAAAAAAACGGAGTTTTCAGTTAGCTCAAGATGGGATAATTTTCAAAAAATAAAATTAAAAAAAAATGTTGATATCACAACATGGCCTGAAGTTCATATAAATTCGATCAAAACGTAGTCGAAGACTTGAGTATTTTTCCACAAACAAAAAAACCTCACTATTTTTTTTAATTTACGTTCCTTTTTTTTAATTAGCAAGAAATATTGATATACATTAAGACGGACATCCTATCATGGATGTTTAAGTGAACATATTTGAACAAATCTCTTCTGACCAAGCAACAAATTGTTGTGCAAAGTTATATAATAGTACGCAACTAAATTCTCCCAATAAATGGCGCCATCAGTAAGTGCTACTCGATTTCGACATACATATCTAAAACGTGATGAACAAAGACGCTGAATTGAAGAAATTACTCAATGAGTATCCGAGCCAAAAGCAGGAACAGCTTGCCCCAATAATAAGAATTACCCGCCAAGTCATTTCCAAGCAAATGCATGCTTTGGGAACAATTCAAAAACAAGAAAATTGGGTTTTTTATTATTTGAAGCCATGGAACGTTAATCATCGTTTCTTTGACTGTTAACAACTGCTCCCACAGCAAAAAAAGGAAGAGTTTTCTTCATCGCATCGTGACGAGTAGTAAAAACCGGATTCATTACAACAGACCAAAGAAAAAAAGACATGGGAACTGCCGGTTATGGTTGGACCAGGGCGGTATCATTTATTATGAGATGCTGTAACCATTACTGGGTAGCCGTAGCTGTTGAAAGTATCACAATGGCGTCGACTTTAATTGATACGATTAAGCCGACTACTGCGTGAAACATAGCCACAATACGAACAGAGGCACGAAAAAGTGATCCTGCTGCATGACAACGCTCGGCCTCGTACTGCCAAAGTTGTTAAAGCTTATTAAACGCTCAAATGGGAAGTCTTATACATACTTTACTTTTTTGGCTAACCCGTCGTTCACCGGTCTAAGGCCGAACGAATTAAAGATGCCCAGCTTCTTCTGTCCTAGGCAGCCGTTCTCCAGTCTCCTCGTACACCAGCAGATCGTGCATCTTCTTCCACCGCGCACATTCACCGCGTGCTAGGCCTACCACGGAGTCGACGGCCTCTTTCTGGTTCTCTACTGAAGATAGTTTTGGCGGCTATCTTGTCAGGCAATCTGGCTACATGTCCAGCCCACTGAAACCTGCCCCGCTGTATTACCTTCACTATATCAGCATGTTTGTATACCTGGTACAACTCGTGATTCATGCGTCTGCGCCACACTCCATCTTCTAGTTTACCGCTAAGTATCGATCGCAAAACTTTACGCTCAAAAACTCCGATAAATCGTCGATCAGCTCCCTTCAGCGTCCATGCTTCATGTCAGTAAAGGGCCACCGGGAGTATCAGCGTCCTATACAGCGCTAGTTTTGAGCTAGTTTGCAGCCTACGAGACCTTAGACGTTTACGTAGTCCGTAGAAGGCCCTGTTCGCAGCTGCAACTCGTAGTTTCACTTCACGGCTCCATCGGATTTGTCGTTTGTCGGTGCGTAGGTGTTGATTAAATTGTAGCTGAAGAACTTGCCCTTAATCCTCAACACGCATATACGGTCAACTACGGGCCTCCACCGGATGACTCTTGTTTTTTGATTTCCCAGCACTACGAAACCTACGCCCCGTTCCAGGGTCACGATACCTACATCCTGCTGATGGGGCTGCCATCTTAGGTGTAGCTGGCGAGGATACAGCATTCCATAATTCAGCCGCCCGCTTCGGGTCAGACGCTGTTGTACACCGCCCCTATGGGGATACAGCCGCGTACGACCCCCTTCCAAGTCAGCATACGACCATAGTTTTCACCGGGGGTTGGTTACCCGATCTCCGCTAAGGTTACTCGTATTCTTGTCGGCACCACGTGGAGATTGGGATAGGAGTTGCTGGACAGAAGTGAATGGCCACATTAGGGTCTCAAGTTACACGTGTCCAGCCATTTGCCAACCAAATTTCGTATTACCAAATCAAAAAATTCGAAATCTAAAATAGAAAACCAAAAATCTAAAGTCTCAGAGAAATACTCAAAAATCAAAAACCGAAAATTAAGAAGGGGAACTTGAAAATCGGAAACTGCCTGTCTGCCTGTCTGCCTGTGAAAATTTGTATGTAGGGATTTTTTGTGCCGGGAAAGGTTCTAATGATGGTTTTAGACCCCTCCCTCCTCTGGTAGGAAGGGGTCCCATACAAATAACACATGGGTCATTCCATGTCAAGTGATCAGGCAAATGCAACGACCCTCTCCAATTCGCTGCAAAATGAATAAAATGACTTGTTTCAGGTCGAAACTGAAAAATCCAAAGTTTTGGGTCAATCGGACAACCCACTTCCAATTGCGGGGCCTTCAATTTTTGTATTTTTTGACAAAAAATCATTTTCCATGTTTTGGAATAACATCATATCTCAGAGACCGTAAGAGCTACAGACAATATTAGACACTCTTTTTTAAGGTTATTAAATTTACAATCGAATGGCATCATCAGATTTTGTAAACAGTGTTGCCAATATTGATATTGATGCTGCAATCCGCTGAATTGCCATTGCGGTGCTCGAACTGGCATGTATTGAGAAAGATTCAGTCACTACTTCAAAAGTTTAGCAACAATTTTGCTGTTTTTAAATATGCTCTAAAAATTTTGCACCAATCATCATTCCGGGGTGACTTTGATCACTTCATTGTTTCGATGAATTTGGAGTAACACTTTGCTACTTTCACTAAATTGAACAGCCTTAAACGACTTAAACGAGTTTATAAATATGGGAAGCAATTTAGGGGCTATTCACATTCTACGTGAACAGTTTATAATGGCGAATGTCCAAGATTCATACAAAATTTTTAGAATATATATGAATGATTATTCACTGAGAGAGAAGGTGGTCTAAAATCATCAAAAACTAGTCCACGAGGAATATGACTTATGAAATTGTCCAAATTTGCATGTTACATCACGTCTTGGGTTTTTGTTAAAAAGAAATATGTAATACGCTGTGGAGAATATTGAGACTCAACATTGCCTTCGAGGATAAACTTGCAAAAATAACAATAAAATTTATTGTTATAATATTTGTTCATCTTAAGAAATAATCTGGGAACAAAATAAAAAAAGCTTTACGCATTGCAACTTGTTGTTTTGAATCTGCTTGAACCGATTGTTTGTATGCAACAGAAAACGCCAAAAATACACTTTATTTTCAATTAATATTTTAGCATGAAAAACACTCTTTAAATAGCAGGAAATGCATGAATAGTAGCAATTCGAACATATATCCACACAATCAATGAGAATTACGACAAATTCCAAGCATTACGAGCGCTTTTTTACCACATTTTCAAAAAAGAGGTACAGTGATCATAGTCACCCCGGTGATCAAAGTCACCCCAGTTTACGGTACTACCCGAGTAACACATGCAACATCTTTTACGAAAAAAAAGAAAGGAAAAAGTTATAAATAAGTCATAAATAAGTTACAGGGAAAACATTGGGTTTTAATTCACTCGCATTGATGTTTTAAATCGGAATGATGTTTTAAATTGAAATAACAAGTTGAAGTTGTAAATAAATTACGAATTGCTGTAAAAACTGATTTATAACATGTTTATAACTAGTTTTTTTCTTGAGAATGCAAGAGAGACAACAGTGGTGAATATGTGTTTGACAGCAAAACGTATTGTGGAGACAAAATTGAAAAATGGCTGCAAAAGTTGTAGTTCAGTTTTAAATCAGTTGTAAATGTGATTTTATGGTGTGAACTATTTCTTTTTCATCAAATACAGTGCAGATCAAAAATACTGTTATAATATTCAAAATTATATGAAATATTTAAACACCCAGGGAATTTATGTTTGATTAAACAAAAATGATAAATTTGTCAGTAAATTATAATCAAAAAATTTATAATTCAATTTACTTAAAACAAGAAAATCGTTTGATTTGATCGGCCATGATTTGTTTCAATTCTCTTTTTTGTCTTGCTCAACGATTTTCGGTTTCATTATTATTATTTTGATCATCGTTAATAACCTCAGATCAATGTTTGAATATTGCTGTTTTACTTAAATTTCAAAATATATTACTTAATGCGTGGTTTAGTTAGGAGAATTTTTCTATTATTTCCTCTACTACAATAATCAAGATGGTGACGGCGATTTTTTTATAGATTGTAGTAGCTTTATATAGCCTTGCTTAATTGGTTTCACGATTCCATCTCCAAATTGTGGCAGAAATTACTCCTCGCTTGATTTGCTAAAAGAGTAAGAAAGTTCAAATAATTAGTACAAAGTGCATGACATCTTAGTTCACCTTGATGTTTCAATGTACATTTTTGCCAATTTTTTGCGATATTTTTACCGAAATAAACTTTATAGATAGTGGTCATATAACGGTCAAAATCTTTGGGCAATCGGTGTACCCATTAAACGAATGCTAATAATCAACATGGCTGCCTCGTTAGCGCAAGCGGCGTGCTAAAATAATATTCAACACCATTTTTCTGTGCTAAAGGCCCGTTTCATAATATAATCCTATCGAAAATATATACCTGAGGCTCATTCCTCTAGAATTTATCTGTTACTTTTTTCTTTATTTCAAATTTACAAAAAATATTATATTGATTACTATCATATTGCGGTATTTTCGAAGCGCGTAAATTTTAACGAAGTACAAGGCAAATATTCACGACAAATCTGAAATCGCACGTAGATTTATTGTATTTTTTACACTATACCAACACCCTATTCTATCAATGAATTGTCTTGATAATTTCTAAAATGAATAGCCATGAATATTTTCGTGGGTCATCTGTTTTGTATGTATTAGAAACAATCATCAGCGAGTGAAATTTCAACTCATTTGTGCAATTTGTTTATGACCTATTAATAACAGGCCACCATTTGTTGGTACTGGAAATGTGAGAGTGGTGGTTATAGTCGTTATAAATTTGTTTTATATAAGTCGTGTGAACGATTCATTTGAAGTTGAATATATGTTTTATATTGGCTCCGCCCCTTGCGCTTTTTGAGTTGTTAACAAGTTGTATATAAGTTTATACGTTATTGTTATAGTGACGAGATTTGTTATATATCAATTACCCAAAATTATTAAAGACTAACCGTGTTACTTGGGTAGTGAGTTGGATCATTAAGCTGAAGAATTGGAAACTCCGCATAAGCTGAGTAAAAGGATTTCTCACACTATAATCTTTACAACATGAAAATATTAGAATTGAAATTATTAGGGCATCTTCTTCGATGTCATTATTGTTTTGTTTTATTTGAAATTGTTTTGAACCAATTTCAATTGTTTACTTGTATAGTAAAGACACAGCTGGTTTGCCGTAACACGGTTTTGCAATCTTTTGGTCAATCGCCCGTTAGTGAGTCGAAGGTCGAACGATCGAATAAATACAGTAGAAAGAAACTACTCAAGGCATCAAAAGCATTAAAAAAATCTTTGAGACTGTTTCTAGTCAGCAAAATGAAGGTCTAGAAAGTGGAAGGGAAAATGGTTCGGCAACACAAAGAAAAATTTTATTTTTTAATGAAACGAGCGATAAAATCCGCCAGTTGTCAGTGTTGCCAGGCTCGATTCAGTTTAAATCTGTTTCAGGAATCCGAGGAATGCATTCGGCGACACCTCAAGCGTACGCTACCATTCTAATGAAGACATTGTCAAGCTCTGATCGGGTATTTATTTCAATTTAACTCCAAAAGTTAAACAAAAATCAAACGGTAATTCCTGACAAACTTGTTAAATAAATATAATTTATGAGAAGCGGTGATTTAGTTTGGGATGCTTTTTAATAATCGCATTTGTAGGCGTATTGTTGAAATTTAACGAACTAGTTATCTTAAAAGTTGAATATCTCCGCAACGGCGCATATTGCATTTTGTGGATAGGTGATTCTTACGTTAAATTTTCCGCTGAACACATTGGTGACATCAGATTTTAAAAAAATTGGGGGTGTTTTGAGATAAACGAAGTTTTAGTTTTTAACCGTAAAAATATCAATATTGGCAACACTGTTTACAAAATTTGATGATGCCATTCGATTGTAAATTTAATAACCTTTGAAAAGAGTGTCTAATATTGTCTGTAGCTCTTACGGTCTCTGAGATATGATGTTTTTCCAAAATATGGAAAATGTTTTTTTTTGTCAAAAAATACAAAAATGGAGGGCCCCGCAATTGGAGGAGGGTTGTCCGATTGACCCAAAACTCTGGATTTTTCAGTTTCGACCTGAAACATGTCATTTCATTCATTTTGAAGTGAATCGGAGAGGGTCGTTGCATTTGCCTAATCACTTGACATGGAATGACCCACATATTTCTGCATAACTCAAGAATTATCCAAGCAAACCGAACAGGAACCGAATTTGGCGAGTGGAGGTTTCTAAGAGCACGAATTATTTCTGTGGTAAATTGACACCCCTCTTTCTTCTACAAGAGAGGGCATACAAATCAAACACAAATTTCTAGATAACTCGAGAACTAATCAAGCAAATGAAACCAAATGTGTCATATAGAAATTTCTAGTAGCATGAAATACGTCTCTGGTAGTTTAACGCCCTGTTGTTCCCTTTCTGGAAGGGAGGGTTCTCATACAAATGAAACATAAATTTCTGCACAATTCAAGAATCAGGCAAATGTTTGTGTAGTAAGAAATATTTCTATGATGGTTTGACACCCCTCTGTACTCAGAAAGAGTGGGAGGGGGTGGCCGCCATAGAAATGAAACAGATACATCAATCATTTTTTAGCAGTAAAAAATCGACTCCAGCCGCGATTTTGAATTCTAAGATGATGACTTCCGGTGACTGTAAAACAGCTGACCATGACCGAATACAATCTAATATTTAATTTTAAGTATTTCCGGTATCATAATGACGCCCACAGCCCAGAATTTTTTAACTTCAGTATGGCGACTTTCGGTTTCTGGAAAACAGCCAAAATTTGCCGAATATCAATTAATATAAGTATTTCCAGAATAAAAATGATTCACAGAGGCCAGAACTCCTCATGCCATTCTAAAATCCAAGATGACAACTCCCTGTTCCTGGAAAACAGTTGAAAATGACCGAATACTTCTATCAGAATTAAAGTGATGTACAGAAGCCAAAAGGCAAGGATGTTCTCATTCCGATAAAACGAACCATTTCAAACGATTTGTCTTTTGTTTTTCAACGTATTCAATATCCAATTCGTCAGGCATTTGCGGACTAAACACAAATCGCAAGGTCAATGGATGTAAATTATATCAATATGGAATGTTTAAAATTATTCAAATAAAACAGGAGGGGTTTTGCGCAGAGCCACGACCGCAAGGTTGAAGTAGAATACTTTTACAAGAACGATAACCCGGCTGCTTGCGTGTCAGTCATTTTTTCTAGCAAATAAACGTTGACTAATCAGATCAATCGAATATTGCGCTTCAACAAAGATTGACCATTTTCAATAAAATAGTAAGTTGCTTGTCATGGTTGGGGCTTGACAATTTTTAAATTTTGAGATAAAAGTTTTTCGGATGTCGTGCTCATGACTGAAGGAAAAGGTAATTCAGTACGTTCTGAGACACGGAAATTAAGTAAAATTTTTAACTTTTACAAATTTAAAAATGTTCAATAACTCATTAGAAAATATCAACTCTTCAATCAAGTTTTTATTTCATCCTGAAAAGGACAATTTGTTGTTCATTTTAGTATCGGATAAGATGCCGATCACATCTTTGCGTTATCACTGACAGGGCGAATAAAGTATTCCTGGTGATAAAGTAGACAATGAAATGCTGATCAAACACTCAAAACTAGACGGCTCACGTGTTGTCAAAATGAGTCAACTTTTCATTGAATGCTTTTACTACACTGAAAAAACTGGGCACGCTCCATCCAAGTGTTTCATCATTTGGGTATCAAAATGACTCTGCATCGTTATTTGAAGAATCTTTCTTATCGAATTCAATCATTTTTCACTTTCGTTTCAAGTTGTCACACACATCAACTTACATCTATGAGCCACACTTCATTTACGTATGATTCCAACATCCCTCTCAAGTGAATTGCACTTGAATCTGCCCCACTGTTTCATCACAGTGATTATCATGTGCGAAACACTTTCAGTTGATATGTTTTGTTTTTATATGTCAAATGAAGTGCCGTTTGTGCTGAAAAGTAGGAAAATGGTGACAGAAGAGTCAGTGAGTGTCATGCGGCTTAGAAATTCGACGATTTTCCGGACTACATCTGTAAATTTTTGCAAAGTATGTAATTTATGTCATGTAAAAGAATCGAATTTTTGTCTTATTCCGTTCTTCTAGCTCAAGATCACAGAGATTCTGATGTTTTCAACTTTACGCTAGAGGCAAGAATTTGTTTACTAAATTAACAATTAATGAAATCAAATTAATTAAATTTTTTGTTTGCTTTACAGGCTTCTTCAACAGAGAAGGAAAGTTTATTTTTGGTGATTAATTATTATAGTGAAATTTAAACTTTATAAAAAAAACAAAGGTTACATGATACACAATCATTTCCAAAAACTGTTTTCATTTCAAAATCGAATAAAAATCATTTGAAGCTCGATGAACATTCATTTGAGACTCAAAATCAAAACACTTTATGTCTATATGTCATAACACGAGAATTGAAAGTGTTTTACTTTTGGAAATGAGGTGTTGCACGATAAATAATTCTAAAGTGTTTCGCATATGAATTCTATATGTTTTGACCAGTAGGGCGAATTCAAGTGCAAAACACTTTATAATGTCGTGTCGATTTCTTTCAGTGTAGTGCCCACTATTGCACAGAGACTGCATTTCACTAAAGTGCCTCACTGCATCAGCCGCTATCGATGCTAAGATCCGCTGCAACTAGTTAGCTATCCATAGCCATGCCACAGTTGTGGCCGCTATACGCTGCCATTGGTATCAACTGTCCCTGCATCAGCTGGCCCAGCTGCTATCGTTGCTGGAACCCGCTGCAGCTAGTGCGCTATCTATTGCTACGCCACAGCTGTGGCCGCTTTCCGCCATCGGCGGAAACAGGCTCTTACATAGGCCAAATAGCATGTTTCAAATTGCAAGGTATATGATTCTGTCGACCGTGCTTGGGAAGCAATCGTATAACGAACAATTAGAGGTCGAATTTTTCGTTTTGACAAGGCTTGACTATTTTCAATAGTACAATAGCGTGAATAATAAAATTACAATTATCTTCTTCTGGGAAGAATCTTATAAGACTTTCCAATCTATTGCTGCAAGAACTAAGGAAATCCATCGAATACTAACCGATTTATTAGCATTTGAAATTGGACATATTTTTCACTTTTTTCGGTTTTAGATTTTCATTTCACACCCCTATGTAGCCGAACTTCCTGAGAGAAGTATTCTACTTCAAAAAAAATGAGCGGAACGAAGTTTGCCGGGTTTTATAGCTGTTTCTAATTTTTCTTAGATTTTATATAAATTTTTCACGGCATAATTTGAATAAATTATATTTATTCAAATTATGCTGAAAATTAGAAACAGCTATGAAAGTTAGGAAAGCAGAAAATTTTCTAGCAACTCTCAAAGAGTTGAGTGCTGAGAGTGATTGAGATTCAAATCAATGAGTTTTAAAGAACGCTGTGCACTCATATAGAATACCAAGCAATTTAAGACTGATTCAAAACACTAGTATGAAACGATATATTGTAAAGTATATTGAATTCCAAATTCTTGAAAAGTTTGAAGCCATTCTCAGCAAACATAAAAACACTAGAATATCCTAAATTGTACTTAAATCCTCCGTGAATAAAATGAATAATATATACAGGTCCTCAAGTAAAAGTAAATTTTCGATCGGAGAGGTCTGTAAATCAAGTTGAATTTTGTAGGAAGAGTTTCTGAAACATAAATTCTGCATGTAAAACATGTAGAACTCAATAAGAACTTTTGAATATTACGCTGGGGGAACGGGATCAATTGGTCCCCTTTTCCCCTGCCAACGCGTTGTACTTCTTCATAAACATCTTCATTCAAGCCTTTTATTTTATCAATTTTTTAACCGGATTCACCGGCTGGCCGGCCGGGTCGGTCGTTGTTGATGTTTCCTTAGAATGTTATTCTTCCTGCCATCATAATTTCTTTATTACCTCTTGACTTGTAACATAAGACCCGCGATCTCGATTCGGAATCCATGACTGGAAGCATGCTACTTATTTTCTGTACATACTTGGCGAGTCGATTGTTGATGGCGATGATGATGATGCTTACGATGGTGGTGGCGAAGGAGGTTTGGAATGGTGCCAGAACGCATTCGGTTCGGTCTGCCGGGTGTAAAGTGTAATAACACTTCACCAATGCGCGGACGGTAAATGCACCGATTCCTGAACAGGTTGTATTTTCAATCATATTCTAAACTCTAAATGATCCAATCACAGTCGCTGTCTCCAATCAGCAATTAGGGGTAAACCGACAATCCGAGCAATCACCCTACGCATAGGAATCAAGCCGCCGGCCGTCCGACACTGATGAGATCAAAGTAGATTATTAATTATTCTCTTCATGGTACCGAATGCGATAATTTTTTTTTTTTTCCTTTCTTACGGCCACTAAGGACGGCCGAGGCCGCAGGGTGCAATACGCATCGTGCATCGCCTCCTGGAATGTGTGTACGTATGTACATTATTAAGCCGCTCCCGTATCTCCGATGATTGGGACCCGGCCAAGAAGCAGGAAGGGGGTAAACGGCGATTCTGTTGCCGCCTGGCCTGGCATATAAATACATGTGTACATACTCATGCTTCTTCCTGGCATGAAGTATCGAGCCCGCTGCACGGACACGGAGCAATGTGACGAGATGAGGAAAATATGTTTATGATTTCAACTTCCCCCACCAGCAGAGAACCTCAGCAGCAAGCAAAAAAAAAATGAACAAAGAATGTGTAAACGGATCAGATGAATTTATCATAAAAAATCTTGCGGCAGCATAAGGCAAAAGCACTGTGAAAAAATGGTACGTTTAATGTTCGAAGTAGAATCTTGACAAATCCACACATTAGTTACTGTGCAACCGGCTTTGTGCTAGGTTTTTAATTCCATGCACTCAAAGCTCTCTTTTGTACCTTCCTCCAGCGTACGACTATTTATTTATTTTTCCTTTTTTTGCTCGAATGCATTCACATTTTAAAAAGAAATCCAATTTTTTATGCCCGCCGTCTGTTGTTATGATAATTCACGTCGCAAGGAAGCTGCGCCGTTGCACTGGTAATGATGATAATGAGCTACGTGTGTGTTGGGTCAAATTTCACTCACTCGGCAGAGAACGAAAAAAAACTGGTTGCGAACGGGACGGCCAAGAAGGGCATCATCGTTTCTCGGGGTGATATCCTTTTACTTTCCGTGCTTTTTTATAACTGATTTACGACGCAGTTGGTCCCGTTCATCCGAACAGGAACCAAACACGCACCGAAGAGAATAATCCCGGAGTTCCTGCGGAGCGAAGCGCCGATCGGATCCTCTTTCATTTGCGGATCCCTGGGAACCGGTAACCATTCATTGTCTAAATATATGCCCCGTTCCAGGCTAGCTCCTTGGGCATTCAAAACAATTATCTTTTCGCTAAAGTTGAGACGCACCTTTGGGCTCAATAGTTGGATCCTAATCCTGGGCTTGGCGTGTGTTTGTTTAGCGAGCTATCGAGTTTCATCCTTCTGTTCATCCGTGAAACTATTGTTAGGACAAGCGAAGCATTTTTGGCTGTCGAATAATTTTGGTTTTGGTTATCGTTTCCAACATTTTTTAGGTTAGATACCGGACCACAACTATGCACAAAAGGAGAGCTATGGGGGTGACGAAGAAATCTATCGTTTACAAACGAACATAGATTCTACAAATCTATGGCCTCTCAACAAATTCGATAATAATTTATTCTAGAAAATAAAATGATTTCATAAGAAAAACCTGTTGGAATGAACTATCTCCAGGAGAAACGAACAATTAATTTTATGGATTTTTCATGAGCTCCAGAAACTCTAAGAAATAGCAGTTGTATGCTCTATGAATTCGATTATTTATCCAAATCCTAACCTCAATATCAATTCAAACTCCAATCCCAATCCTAATTTTGCGTATATTAATAATAATTATTTCCTGTTATTCATTTCTCATTTCTTTAGTGAAAAATTATTCAATGAGTTGAAAACGTCACACAGTGTCGTTCAACCACGTAACATTCCTCTAAAATTCTACCATCAGCTGGTCTTGCATAAGCTGGCTTGCTTTCACTTTTTCCATCGCCCGCGCTAAGATCGCAACCGATCCGTCGATTCTTCGAAGACCGTTCAACACCAATTAAACGTGTGCAATAATAAGGAAATGGTCATTCGTAAATTTATATTCTTCACCTCCGAGGAGAGCGGCTGCTGCCAGTAAGTTGGCCAGAGCTGAATTACACAATCTTTGACATGATTGCACCACCGCCGCGCCACCACTGCCACTCTTCCCTGAAATCCGACGACGACGACTTCGACAGAACTAGTGCCTGGCAAGGCGCTGTGACTGTTTGACTTCTCAATTTATTCACCAGTCAGCAACAGCATTCAGGTGCGGCTTACCGGGACTCGAGGACCCCAACGACAGCGCGTTATGCTTCCTATCCCGGGGGTCTGACGGTAGACTGGGAAAGGAACCGGTTTCCTGGCCGTTGCGATCAGGAAAACCCCCCGCTGAGCCTTCAATAGTACTGTGTGAGTACGATATTCCGATCAGCCCGAAATCGAAACTGCGCCGCGCTCGGCTCGAATGAAAGGGTAAGTAGGTAAGATGCTGTTGAGTAACCTCTACCATTTCTATAAAATCATCAGCCAAGGAAAAAGTGCAACAACAGCCAATGGCGCGCGCTTAGCCACACAGCAACAACAACAACAACAGCAGCGTCAGATCGGAGGAGCTCGAGGCACCTTAAGCCGCCGTTTTCTTCTTTCTTCACTTCCTTCGCGCTCTGTGGCTTAGCTTAGTAGCCCACAGGCTACACCAGTGCCGTTGCTATGGTAGTGCATAAGAGCCCGCTTTGCTTTGGATCTGCTGTTGGTCGCGGCTAGTCGCGAGCGCGGCACCATATTACGTCACATGGCCCAATAAAGTTTTTATGCAAAAGAGGCCCCCCGCGCCATCGCGAGAGAGAGAGAGAGAGCGTAACGAAAAAAAAGTATGTTACGGGGTCTTTGTATCGCTGCTTCGAAGCGGACTGGGACAAGGGGTTGATATTTCCCATATTTCCTAATCGCGGCGATTAAAGAGGGTGAATCATGGTGAGGGCTTTCGATCAGCGGATGGGGTTCTGAAATTACGCGGTTTCATTTTGGTCAGTTGTTTAATGTGATTTTTTGGTTGACCTTTCTGCACCTTTTTATTTGACAAACTCCTCATTACACCTGGAAAGTATTTGACAGAAAATTCTT
Source organism: Wyeomyia smithii (assembly GCF_029784165.1). Lineage (NCBI taxonomy): Eukaryota > Metazoa > Arthropoda > Insecta > Diptera > Culicidae > Wyeomyia > Wyeomyia smithii. Next base: position 4,428,418 of record NC_073696.1, read on the forward strand.
TGGTGAAATAAGACAATTATAAGCCGGTGTCAAACTGTTTTTGATCGGAACACTATTTGACGGTTTATGTCAAACTTTTTCAGCCGCTGTCCAGATAAGTTCGGGGTTTGAAAGTTCACTGGATCATTTCTCGGTTTGTCCGAATTGTCGAAAAATGTCATTGTCGAAAGAATCGCATGTATCCATGACCGTTCACCAAGAGAAAATTGATCTGTTCGTCACTAACAAATTTTTAGAAGCAGCAAGCATGGGCAAACAACAATCACGACAAAATTTTGACCAAAATATTTTACAAACACTGTCTGACAAACATACTAAACATGTTTGGCCAAAAAGTAAAAAAATATTTGACAGAAGTGCTCGATGACAAATAAATTTGACCATTACACTGAAGGTTAAATATTTTTTCGAAAAAAAGTCAAATATTTGACCATTATTGGCCAAAGTGTACTACAGCGTTAGAAATAACTTTCTCAGATTACTATGATACTTTAGTAAGAACGTCAAACAAACCTAGTGAAACATTTCAAAAGGTCCTATCTGCTTTGATCGATTTTTTGATCGATCACTTTCATTCAGTCACCACAACTTAATAAACACCTTTTAGGGTAGGTTATTTGCACAAGTTAATAGCGGAGGGATCACTCTAGCTTGAGAGAGTTACTAAAGCTAAACCATTACCAAAATGAAATGACGCTTCGGAAAAACGATGAAAGCAGATAGGACCTTTTGAAATGTTTATCTAGAAATATATTCCGAAGAAGCGTCGTTGTCATGGCGGTCGCCAGGTAAACAAATGTACAAGTTTCAAGAACGCATTTTTACCGGAGCTACTAGTATGATGACTATAGACATTGATTTTGTAAGAATTCTAAGGGATTTTTGTATTGTTTTTGTTGGTTCCGGTGAATTCTTGCTATTTGAACGAAGTTTCCGATGTCGGTATGCATCCAGGGTAGGGAAATGTACTAGTACGCTACAGTATTCACACGACAATAGCAAGATATTTGTGATTACCTCTGTGGAATGAAACACTACGCGACAGTAGCCGCTACCGAAGTTTCATACGATCTGCTTTATCTCTTGCTTTTTGTCACGAATTCAATATGAACAACAATTCTCTCGCTCACTTCTTTTTATATTGTGGTCATTGTATAGACAATCTCTGGCTCGTGTGTTATTGACTGTAGCTGTCTGTGGTATTTATCGCATCTTTACGAATTGAAGTGAAATCAATTCACTTAGCGTCAATTTTCATTTGGACACGAGGGCGTTATTTGAATTTGTAATATTCATGCTTTTATTGTTCTGTTTTTAATTAAATATGCTAAATTTGGATGAGACATTCGCTACAGCGAACTATTGTCGAATGAAAAGGTTTAGAAGTTGAGATTCAAATTTTCCGGTGTACACGATTGATGATATTTTTCGGCAGTACATACATAGTAATGATTAATTTTCCATCTTATTACTGTGCTAAACTGTCGCATGATTGCCAATTATTGTCACTCGCACAATGCAACAGTCGAGATATCGAAGCGGCTGGAGATCGGCACAAAAGAGAATCGTTAACCATCCGTGTTGGCTTTAAGTCACACGATTCTCTCAAATAGAGAAGCGTACAGTTGAACGCTGCTGTCGCAGTTTGCAAGAGAGACAACAGTATTTTTCGATACGGTGTCATGCAAAAATGTCAACTGTTCGACACACTGTTGTTGATGTTTTTTTTGCAAGAGTTCTTAGTGATTTTTTGTGCTAATGTCGGTTGGGTTCGACGATTTTCCTCGGAGGGAGTGCTTTCAAACGAAGCCCGGCAGTGACACCGGTATCATGTGACACTGCAAATTACTTAATTTTTGTCCTTCTATTTTCGACCCGTTTTTATTCATTTTCAGCCAAACTGTTTTTTTTTTGGATGCGTATGCTGAAATACATGCAAGCTTTCCGAGAAATCAATAAATGCTACAATTTTCGTATAAATTATACTGCCATTCCAAGCATAGTTGTCTCAGCGTGCATAAGGTTTGTGTTTAACATGGAACTGGAACGGCAGTAATACTAATCGAATCTGGCCGATTGGCTATTTGGTGAGGAACTACTCTTTCCGGAAACGAGAGTTCTGAGAAGGATTTTACTATCAATTACTATATAATTTTACTATCGGACAATAAAATAAAAGCACAGGGACAAAGGAAAAAAGGTAATATTGAACAAAATAACTGCTACTTTTTCGATATGAATAAAGTGAATTTTTGTTTTTCTACAAAATCTGCTCAAATTATTTTACAATTTCAATTTCTTAGGAATTATTTTCAATTAGTGAGAACTCTATCAGAACAGATTCCTAATTTTTTTTCCAAAATTTCCATTTATTTAACTTCCTTAAGCTTTCTTGACATTCCTGATTGTCTGATTTTGTGGTTTTCTAATTTTTTCTCGGTTTTTCCAATGAGTTTTTTTTTTTCACGAAGCATAACACTGAAAGCTTGATCTCGATCTAAGGCCGATTGGATTCAATAACAAATTTATGAAATGCAGTAGCAGAAGATATTTTAAAATCATTCGTTAGTTTTTTCAGCTTCAGCCTGGGTTTCTAGAGTTGGAATCTCATAGGAATTAATAAAATAATAAGATTGTTAGTATTTTTATGTGTTCTTTTAATAACTTAAAAATTTTGAAGGATTTGAAATTCGTTAAACGATCATTAGTATTTTTAGTATTCCGATATTTCTTAGAAATCTTTGACTTGCGATTTTCGTGATGTTCGTTGGATGCTCTAAGAATCTTCAAGATTCTAAATGAGCCGTACGATATTTTATGGAAATCTAGGCGTAAAGCTTATGGAAATTCTATTCGATATTATAGAATTTCTACAGCACTCGTCTTAATTTTTTTAAGAATATTCCATGTGAATAGCGGATGTGGACTCTCAGTGTTTATCATAAATAATTCAAATTTCTTGAGCGCTAAATTTTTTAGTAGTTTTTTAAGTTCTATAGTTGCTTCTGTTTATTTTGCCATTTCGAGTTTTTAGATATTTTTTATGATATTTTTATTAAATTGAGATCAGAGTTGAAATAAGGAGTGGGATTGAGGTTAAGATTGGGTTTGAGATTGCCGTTGGTATTGGGATTGAGATTGGAATTACAATTGAGATTATGATTGGGATTGGGATATGAGTAGGAATAGGGATTGGAATTGGGAATGGGGTTAGATTGGGATTGGGATTTGGAAGGGGAATTGAGATTGAAATTACGATTTGAAAAATGATAAGAATTGGAAAGTAGAATTGGATATGAATTTATTGATTGGAAATGGAATTAGGATTGGCACTGGAATTGACATTGAGATTGGGTTTCAGATAGATATTGGAATTGGGATTGAATAGCATTGAGATTTTGATTAGGATGAGAATTTAGATTTAGATTGGGAATTGTAATTGGGATAGGAATTGGAATTTGAATTGGGATTGGGATTGGGATTGAGTCTTGGACTGGGATTGGGATTAAGATTGGGATTGGGATTGGAATTGGGATTGGAATTAGGATTGGAATTGGGATTGGAATTGGGATTGGAATCGGGATTGGAATTTGGGGTTAGAATTGGAATTTAGATTCTGATTTTGATTAGGATTGGGATTGGAATTGGAATTGGGATTGGAATCGGGACTGGAATTTAGATTGTGATTGTGATTGGGAATGGGAATGGGATTGGGATTGAGTTTGGGACTGGGATTTGGATTGGGATTGGGATTGGGATCGGGATTGAGATTGAGATTGAGATTGAGATTGGGATTGGGATTGGGATTGGTTTTAGGATTGGGATTGGGATTGGGAATGGGATTGAGATTGGGATTAGGATTGGAATTGATATTGGGATTGGGATTGGGATTGAGATTGGGATTGGGATTGAATTGGGATTGAATTGGGATTGGGATTGGGATTGGGATTGGGATTGGGATTGAGATTGGGATTGGGATTGGGATTGGGATTGGGATTGGGATCGGGATTGAGATTGAGATTGAGATTGAGATTGAGATTGAGATTGGAATTGGGATTGGGATTGGGATTGGGATTGGGATTGGGATTGGGATTGAGATTGAGATTGAGATTGAGATTGAGATTGAGATTGAGATAGAGATTGAGATTGAGATTGAGATTGATATTGATATTGATATTGAGATTGAGATTGAGATTGAGATTGAGATTGGGATTGGGATTGGAATTAGGATTGGAATTGGGATTGGAATTGGGATTGGAATCGGAATTGGAATTGAGATTGAAATTGGAATTGGGATTGAATTTGGGGTTAGGATTGGAATTTAGATTTTGATTTTGATTAGGATTGGGATTGGAATTGGAATTGGGATTGGAATCGGGACTGGAATTTAGATTGTGATTGTGATTGGGAATGGGAATGGGATTGGGATTGGGATTGAGTTTGGGACTGGGATTTGGATTGGGATTGGGATTGGGATCGGGATTGAGATTGATATTGAGATTGAGATTGGGATTGGGATTGGTTTTAGGATTGGGATTGGGATTGGGAATGAGATTGAGATTGGGATTAGGATTGGAATTGATATTGGGATTGGGATTGAGATTGGGATTGGGATTGGGATTGGGATTGGGATTGGGATTGGGATTGGGATTGGGATTAGGATTTGGATTGAGATTTGGTTCAGGATTGGGATTAAAATTTGAATTGGAAATGAAATTAGAATGGGAATTGAGATTGAAATTACGATTTGGATTGGAATTGTAATTGTGATTGCGATTGATAAAACAGTTTCTTTTTGCTTTCGAGTAACAAAACCAAATCAGATAGACATAATACCATAGGGATACGACATCTGGTAATCGATCAATTTCGATGCCAAATTGAGAAAATTGTGAGGCAGAAAATATTTTAGGATTTTTCTATAGAGTTCGCAAGATTCTTCCAGATTGTGCAGGATTTTTTTAAATTAGGATCTCATATGATTAAAGAAAGGGATTGCTCTATGTTTTTGAGGATAACATAAAATTTTACAAGAGCTCAGAGTTTGTTGGGCTTTTAGAACCTTATTCAAGAACATTTATAGCTTAATGTTTAATTATTCGAAAATTATTTTTTTTCGTTCGTTTCTTCCAGAAATCATATAGATTCTTCTACGCAGTTCCTAGTTGTCTTAAGATTTAACCAATGGCAATTATTCTCAATAGTTTGGAATTTCCGTAGCACTCCAGATAATATATCATTTTTAAAAAATTACAAGCTGGTTAATGATTGAAAAAAATTTAAAAAAAAGTTATCCTTTAAAATCTTTTGGTATGAAAACTCTGTATCTCTGTATTTTTACTAATTTTACTAAATAAATTGATTTATGGTTACCTAAATTTAAAACAAACCTCATTTTTTGGTACGGCGACCTCAACCCCAATCCCAATCCAAATCTTATTTTTAATACCAATCTCATTTTCACTTGCAATTATAATTCCACCTCTCACCCAAATATTCAAAGATATTCTCGAATTTTCTAAGATATTTCTGGCGATCATATTTCTACCTTCCCATCATTTACGATTTTTGGATTACGATGGTAATTAAGTTAGGAATATTCAAAATTCGACTTCCAGGCTGATCTCGAGGTACGAAGCTGGCCTAACCAGCCAGTTGTCGTATGTTCTAGTTCCTCCTCGGGAGATCAGTAGGGAGAGACTGACAATAGGATCGTAATGCTAGCCCCGCAATTGTCCTGTACACTTGACAGTTGGCTGCGCAGTCTGTGTATAATAAAACCAAGGCTTTGCCTAGCTTTTTATATTCAAAATATTTGAGGTTCTTCAAGTTTTACGGCGATATCTTTTGAAATTTTTTGACTGTCTTGGAATTTAAGATTTTCTTTGATATTCGAAACTGTTTTTCTATGAACAACATTTTACAAAATTCTCAATCAAGTTTTTTACGTGAAAAAAAACCTTCTGATTCTATAAAAATTTAGGGGGTATGCCAAGTCCAAAGTATCGTAATTAATTAGATTTTAAAGGCAAGGTAATATAATATTTGAAGTGTCTTGCACTGATATTTTTCGTGTTTTAGAACTAACTTGTAATCCTGCATTTTTGAGGTATTCAGAATAGCCAAAGATTTTAATTAATTTTAGACAGTTTTAATTCACCGGATCTAGAAGATACATAGTGTATCGCAATGAAACCACAGGGAACAAACATTCATGTGCACATTAAAAAATTGTAAATCGTTTGTAGAAATTTGAATCAAAATGCGTTAAAACACATACGACATCCTTATTGTAGTTGCCCAAGTTACAGTGCATAAATGTTGCCATATCGATAATAAATATTGTGAAGTTATTGATTCAACGATGTCGCGAAATGCTTTTAGAAAAACATTGAACACTAGAATTACATAACTATATTTATGATACTATCAATAGTTTTTAAGATGTAGTCTACTATGATTGACGCAAATAAATAAATTTTATTGATATCAACGCGAGCGCCAAATAGCGGGAATATTACCACTTACGATTTAAATACGGTTTCAAGTTTTTACGTATCCTTTGAAAATGAGATGAACGTCTGTTCTCTGTAATTAAACATCCATCTTTTTGATAATAACTCATACATACACTGAGAAAAAATGACAGCTAGCTGCCTGTGCAGTGATTGCGACGTTTATTGCATTTCAGAAGAACAAAACAAGCAATTATTAAACCAAATACCTCTCGCAAACCCACTTAAAGTCATCATCCTTGGGGTCAGAGTTCAGTCGGAGTGTCAAATCGGAGAACATCTGGTGGCCTCGTTGAGGTGCCGTTCATAATGCGTTCCCAACCGGCTGCCAACGCTTGCACAATGAGGCATTATTTTTTTCTCACTCTCACTCCACTTTATCTATCATTCCATCTCATTAGTGGTGAATAGTGGATTCGCAACCCGATCAAATCGGTGGCCTCAGTCACTTTTCTTTTCCACCGTGGCATTTCCAAAAGAAACAATTTTCCTCAATTCGAGCGCATCAGATCGCATCAGAGGCTGCTCCGGCTCCGACTCCGACTGCCCTCCCCATTCAGAAAAGGCACACAGTAGCGTTATGAAACACGTGAATGTGCACCGATGGGAAAAAAGAGATGCTAAAATGTGGGTCACCAGTCTCTTCTGCGCTCGGCGGTGGCCACGGCTGCAGCTAACCGCGAAAGAAATTCTGTTACAAAAATGAGACGTTAAATAATAGTGCAAAATATGGCTCCCCTGCGCGCTCACTGCTGCCTACCCTGGGCCAGAAAACTACGCGACGCAGCCAGTCGTAGCGAACTCACAGCCTACTGAGCAACCCACAGCGGATAATTTCCTCTTGGACGGACCCCAAACAACTGCTGCTAGTTGGTGGTAACCTGGGTTACCAGTGCCGTCCAGGAGTTATGTGAATAAAACTTTTCTTGGGCGTAATGGACAAATTGCATTCCATTCACTTCTCGGAGCTTTCAGATTCACTACGATTGAGCACCCGTGGTTATTACATGAACGATTCCAGCGAAGGCAGCAAGCAAGACTTAGGTACACACTTGTTGTTGTTGTTACCCCGGCTATGTTGCAATACCCAATCGCAACAACAACAGTGGAGCGTACCGAGCTTTGCGCGAAAGGTTGTCGTCTCAGCCAGGCCAGGACACACGAAGTCGATTGTTGGGTGGCTTTGATTCCAGTGCACGGTAGTAGAGGGATTATGTGATCGAATGTTCCCGAGATTTAAATCGACCGGAACGAACTTTTCGAACACTTTTGTAAAGGGTTGGCTAGGGAACACTGTTTCTTTCGATTTATAAAGAAAAGGCGCTGTGTATTTCTGTTCCTATGCTTAGAACCAGAAAGTAATCTTCAACAATGATCTTTCAAATTAATAATATCATTTGTTTATATTTCACATGGTTTTCAACATTTGCTTGTTGTAGAAAGCTTTATTGTATTTGTGCGATTCTACACAACAAACAGTTTTGATCGCCCATTTTTGATTTCGCAGAAGCTTTGCATAGTTTTTCCAATCAGCTAAAGATGCCATTTTGTGCTATTAGATTTTTTTTATTCGCGACTTAACGGGTGTAAATATGGTATAAATGATTAAAGACATTCGGCGATGTACTCGGCACAAGAAAAAGCCCCATAATTTGATTTTTGGCTGCACGAAAAACTTTGTGCTAAGATAAACAAATTTCCTAAAGCTTGAGAAAACAAACATTTTAAGATTATCATAAAGAATAACATCAAAACAAACGATCATTGCAACATGAAAGTTTTACATGAAAATACTTTACTGCGAGCCATTACATAACCTCGAATCCTTCTTGAAGCGTTACCTAAGAAGCTGGCTGGTTCCAGAAACACAACCCATCACCCACAAGAAGTAATCGTATGAAAAAAAACAGGTTTACCGCTGCTAACTCCGCCGTGCTTCGAAGCGGCCACTTATGATTCAACGAAACACAAAAAAAAAATAGCCTGGCTTCTTATGTTACCGCAGCAGCAGCAGCACCAGGGCGCTCGCCATTCTGGTCATTCGTCCATACCGAAACATGGCAGGCTGGATGGTGTTGTGGGTTTCGCAAAAATTGAGTCTGTTACGCAGTTACTTTCTTAAGTCATAGTCCAGTAGAAAAAACGCACACACACACACACTTCGATTAGGTTAGGTTTCTTAAGCGAAGCTCACCCGGCTGGCTCTGGCTGGCTGGCTGGCCACGGGTTCCTTCTTGATACGGGCAACGTTAAGGTCTTAAAAACTTGCTTCTGCCGCTGTCTGATTAACCGACTGAGCTACAACTATCTCTCCTTTTTGTCCGACTTTCGTGTTCAATTTCACCGGCGGTCGTCGTGGACGCTTTGCTGGCGTTGCTGTTACGCGACGACTTCGGTCTACTATGTTGTTGCGTTGCGTTGCGTTGGGAACTTTCATACCACGGTGGCACGCCACCGCCACCCGCGGCATAAGCCCAAAAGACACGAGAGCAAGAGATTGTAGGAGTGTTACGGAATATGTAGGTAAGAACCTGTATAAAGTTTGCGATTCATAACCATACCAGCATCGTTGCATAATACAAAACGACTTTTTACTCTACCAGGCAACGTCAGACAAGTGCATTGGAAAGAGTTGTTTTTTTTTTTCTTCCAAAAAAATTCTCGCTTTTTTATGGGATTAGTAAATCTACTGTTGCTGTGAAATAAAAAACACACATTATCTTCCCTCACTGAAGTACCGGGTTGGGTTACTTCCTGAGGCGCACGACGGGTTATCTAAATACCTTTATGATTTTATTGGCTGTCGCAGGGACTATCACGCCGTCCACATCACGGTGGCAGCTCCGGGCTGATAAGGCTGCCCTGGGAAGTTGAGATATCCATCATCGGCGATGCACTCAGCGATGTGAATGTTATCAAATGCAAATACGCACAGACTCGGGCTTGTTTGGCTTGTGACTAGGTAGCAGCAGCAGCAACAGCGAAAAGATAACGGAACTCCATAGAAAGGGGTTCTAAAAATAATTAGGAAATGACCTTGTCATGAATAACTATGCAAGCAGACCAGGCAAATGAACTGGAAACAAATGTGTTGATAGGCAGTTTTGAGTTTTGATTTTCGGATTAATTTCAGCGGACAGGAATTATATTAGCAGATAAAATGTTTGTTATTCTAAATTTAAATTATTCAATTTACTTCTACGTGAGCTAAAAACAGATTAGCGGAATTTTCGCTAATCGCTAATCGCTTACCTGTTCTTTATATTGCATAAATTGTTACAAGCTGAGTTGAGGGATTTGTAGAAGATTACTGTACAGAAACTGCTTAGTAATGAACTTTTCCATAAATAGTTCAATCAATATGACAGAAAATAGGCAACCTTCCTAATCGACCATTTTTGTTCTGACTGAAACTTTGCACAGACGTTCCTGTGAGCCAAACAAAACATTTTGTGAAATTAGTATTTTTTTTTTAACCACGACTAAATTTTGAAAGGGGTTTTTGTAAAACAGTATTGATGATTACAAATATTTCTAGGGTTTGTCAGAGCGGTTTGTTTGATCGATGTGGTATCTTCGGAAAAGTTGGGGATGATAATTTTGTCTTTCCAAAAATTAATCATCATTTTAAAAATAACATTTTTCTAATGAAAACTACGAAAGTTTAACTAAACGTTGATGGTTGTCCGATCAAGCAGAAATGAGAGAAAAAAGTCATTTTTAACAAAAAAGAAAACTATAACGGTTTGTTTGACTGGTAGGATATATTCGTCAAAGGTGTAAACGTAATTTTGCTCTTCCTGAAAAAAAAAATACACAGTGTGACGAAAAAATTAAGAAAAAACATAGTAATATTATTATAAACTGAATATGTATCTCAAGAACACCCGATTTTTAAAACACATTTCAAAAGTGTATTCGAACTTATTGAACACCCTGTAGTTGGGTACCTAAAGTGGAGGTATTGCGAATATTGTGTGAAAATTTCGAAACCTAAGTTAAAGTGGTAAAAAGTTATAGGAATAGTTAAAATACCCAAAAACTCCACTACAGTTTTCACAAAAAGACTGTTCTGTAAAATGTTTTAACGCTTGCAAGTATCGAAAATAGAGCACTTTCTTCAATTTTTGGACAATTACTGATATGAGTGCATGATTGTATACGGAAAACTCTCTCAAATTATGAAAATATATTTATTATGTGTCACAGATAGAAAGGAAGGCCAAAATTGGGCTGTAATCAGTTCATTTGCCTTAGTAATCGAGAAATTTTTTTTAAAGCCAGCTACCTCCATTATACGAGCGCTTACCCTGATGATGAAAGTATTTCTAGACTCAAAACGGTCTGTTTGATCGGTATTGTGTCTTCGGCAAAGTTATTGATAGTAAGTTTGTCCTTGAAAAAAAAACACTGCAGGAAAATTCTGAAAGAAAAAAATCTTTTTTTGGTAAATATCAACTTTTTTAATTTTACGTTGGACTACGGCTTTGTTTTCTGTACTGTGGTATATTCTATAAAAATAAAAATGAAACCGGCCAAATGTTAGGTTTGATATCAAGCGTTAATTATTGTATAATCAAACTAAGGATTTTACCAATTAATATATCGTTTGATAGATAAAATGATGGAGATTTGTGACATATAAGTTATCATTGCTGCTTCATTGCTCATCAGTGAAACTTTGCGAAAAGTTTCAAGGTCGAATGTTTGCGAATAATATACCAATCTTCATGATATCAAGTCTCTATCCGCATTAGTTTTCGAGAAATTTCAATTTTAAGGTGAATCGGGACCGAATCCAAGCATGGGAGGAGCGATGGCTTCCTCCTGCATACTAATGCATTTCGAGAGTGCCTCAATAAATATCATAAATTATACGACTAACCTGCAATTTTTGATTGTCGAAATGCTAACCCAGCACCGGAGCACCTAGTTCAATAAATTTGCACATTTGGTTTTAGCGTGAAACCCTTAAAACGTTCTAGTCTTGCTTTTTTCACGCCGCTGTTTTTTCTCTCCCGGTTTTGTTTATATTCTCACGCCGGTAGCCACTAGAATGTTTCCACAAATACCGGCACGTACGAGTCGCGTAATCACTCAAACTACGTATACATTTCTCTTTACACATATAATCATCGAGATCGTACCTAATTTTCACAAAAGCTCGACCGAAATGGGCTAAAATTTGCCTTTAAAGTGTAGCACGTCGCGAAATTGCCGTTTTTGCTTTTTTCTATTTTCAACTCGTTTGCACCCGTCAAACTGTGCGCCCGTGTTGGCAGCGAAGTCAGCACACTGCGCGAGCATTCAGAGCATATAGTTTGAAATGAGTTGTGTGGAGTAGTAGTGTTTTCATTTGTGAAGTGTGATTTTAGTGGTTTTTGGATCATCATGCCGCGTTTAACTGAAACTAAGAAGAGCAGCGGTTGCTCGCGAGAACGCAAAAAAAAGAAGAGAAATCTTGTTGATCCCTTGGCATGGACATATGAAAATCCGTGGAGCAACCAGTTAGGTAAATCGAAAAAACAAAAATTTACAAGTTCCGACGATTGTGAAACCTCATCATCTATAACGTTCCTGTACATATCCCAAACGTAGGGTTACCACTTGGTCGGAGTTAAAAATCAGGACAATTTTTTTCCAGCAAAAATTTGATCTAAGGTATTTTAATTTTCGAGGTATCAATATACCTAAGATACCTGAAAATTGCAACACTAGTAAACTGTTTGAAATAAACTTAACAACAAGGGGTTTTAATTTAAAAAAATACCTGCTTTTTCGTATACTAATCGATGGCCGAACTTTCAGTAGGCACTATGATTTTTTTCTTAAATCTCTATGGTTTTTCTTCGACTTTTAAATTGAAAATTTAGATTTTTTTTAAATTTTCACTAACTGGCAAGTAGTGAACAAAGTCACACTTCTGCTGCTAGAGGGTCATGTCCTTATTTCGAAGACATTAGAGCTGATGTAAAGAAGTGAAAGCCTAATAGTCGGTTGATTAACCGCACCCGTTTTAATGTGTTCACTAGGATGTGTTCACTAGGATCCATGTGTCATGATTTCTTGACGGCAGTGTTTATCTTAAAATCACTTACAGTTGTTAAAAATTGAAAATCAATTTTTTGTGGAATATGTGTTTCTGACATTTCTTATCAAACAAAAAATAATATACAACAATATCGCACGGTTACCCTTGGGGCTAATAGCGGTCTCGATCAACTAGATTAGTTGAGGAAATTCGTTATCGATATTGTATTTGGCACATTCTGCAGGTGTAGGATAAGTACAACGATACACCGTACCCCAGTGCTGAGTCGAGAAAATTTCCAGCTCGAAAAGATGCTCGACTCGATCGGGAATCGAACCCGATATCACAACCGTGTGGGAGAGCTAGCCGACCGACATCGCTAACCACAGAACCACGGGAACCACATAAACAAAATATAATATACATACCCCTAAAACACTGGGAAATCTGCCTCTGATCACAATTCATATAGGCCGATTGCGATGCTCTCTTGCCTCCGGAAATTAATGGAGAAAATGATCCTCTTACGGTTAGACAAATGGGTCGAAACAAACGGTTTACTTTCAAATACTCAATTTGGCTTTCGCCGGGGCAAAGGGACGAACGATTGCCTAGCGTTGCTTTCTACTGAAATTCAACTCGCATTTGCTCGAAAAGAGCAAATGGCTTCTGCGTTCTTGGATATTAAGGGGGCTTTTGACTCTGTCTCTGTAGAAGTTTTAAGCACGAAACTTCATTCGCAGGGACTTTCACCAAATTTGAATAACTTTTTGCTCAACTTGTTGTCAGAAAAGCATATATATTTCTCACATGGCGATTCGACAACTTCCCGAATTAGTTACATGGGCCTTCCCCAGGGCTCATGTTAAGTCCTCTCTTATATAATTTTTACGTCAATGACATCGATGAATGTCTTGCAAATTCATGCACGCTAAGGCAACTTGCAAACGATAGCGTTGTATCCATTACTGGTAGCGAGGCTAGCGATCTGCAAGGACCATTGCAAGATACCGTAGACAATTTGTCTGAATGGGCTCTTAAGCTGGGTATCGAATTCTCTCCGGAGAAAACTGAGTTGGTCATTTTTTCTAGGAAGCCTAACCCAGCTCAGCTGCAGCTCCTACTAACGGGTAAAACGATCTCTCAGGTTTTAGTCGCTAAATATCTCGGGGTCTGGTTCGACTCTAAATGCACCTGGGCTTGTCATATTAGGTATCTGACACGAAAATGCCAACAGAGGATTAATTTTCTTTGTACGATTACCGGAACCTGGTGGGGAGCCCACCCAGGAGACCTTCTAAGGCTTTACCAAAAAACGATATTGTCAGTTCTTGAGTACGGCTGTTTCTGCTTTAGCTCCGCCGCGCACACGCACATTATAAAATTAGAGAGAATAAAATATCGTTGTTCGCGTATTGCCTTGGGTTGCATGCAGTCGACCCATACGATGAGTCTTGAAGTGTTAGCGGGTGTTCTTCCGTTGAAACATCGTTTTTGGAATCTCTCTTACCGGTTGCTAATTCGATGCACAGTTATGAACCCATTAGTAATTGAAAATTTCGAGAGGTTGGTCGACCTTCAATCTCAATCCAGATTTATGACTTTATATTTTGACTTTATGGCTCAAGATATTAATCCTTCTTCATACGATTCCTCCAATGTCGCACTTTTAGATACTTCTAATAATGCTATATTCTTCGACACCACCATGAAACAAGACATTTCTGGTATCCCGGATCAATTGCGAAATTTCTAATAAGTTGAAACATGTTAGTTATGATAAAAGGTTTTACACTGACGGATCTAATCTAGATGAGTCCACTGGCTTCAGTGTTTTCCACGAAAATTTTACCGCCTCCTACAAACTCGATGCTCCTGCTTCCGTGTACGTCGCAGAACTTGCTGCTATTCAGTACTCTCTTGGAATCATCGAAACCCTACCCATAGACCACTACTTCATCTTCACAGATAGTCTCAGTACCATTGAGGCTCTGCGATCAATGAAGCCTGTGAAGCACACCCCGTATTTCCTGGGGAAAATACGGCGGTTTTTAAGTGCTTTAACAGATAAAAATTACCGGGTTACCTTAGCGTGGGTCCCTTCTCATTGCTCGATTCCGGGTAACGAAAAGGCTGACTCTTTAGCTAAGGTGGGTGTTATTGATGGCGATATTTATGAGAGACCAATTGCTTATGATGAATTTTATAGCATTTTGCGTCAGTGAACACTCAACAGTTGGCAATCATCATGGAACTCAGATGAACTGGGACGGTGGCTACAATCCATTTTTCCTAAGGTATCGACGAAAGCATGGTTCAAGGGGTTGGATGTAGGTCGGGACTTCATTCGCGTGATGTCCAGACTTATGTCCAATCACTATACGTTAAACACGCATCTCTTTCGTATAGGGCTTGTAGACAGTAATCACTGCGTTTGTGGCGATGGCTACCATGACATCGAGCATGTTGTTTGGTCGTGTGCCGAATTCTGTGATGTTAGGTCCGAGCTTATAGATTCCCTCCGGGCCCGAGGAAAACAACCGAACGTTCCCGTTAGAGACATTCTGGAAAGCGGTGATCTTCAGTACATGACACAACTGTACTGTTATTTGGAAAAGACTGACATTAAAATTTAATATTCTTTTGTCTATTCGTCAGAATACCCGTATACGACGCTGGAGACACGAACACGAAGAGCCTAAATCTATGTTTGAAAAACAAAAAAGAACACCAGTCGAAACACAAATAGATCGTATATCTTAATTAGTTTTAAGCAAGAATTGTATCTCCGCTCCCCTCACCTTTAATCCCCCCTAGCTCGTAGTCGGCCGCGAGAAATAAAAAAAGTGCCTCCCTCCTTTTCCCGCTAATCTAGAATTAATAAAAAGTGTACTTGGCTCAGTTAAACTTAAAATTGTATCGTGCCGTGTCAAATAAACCATATTTAAATCAAAAAACCCCTAAAACACTCGTTTAACGGATTCAACGACTAGACAATTTCTCTCGTCAAGATTCAACCAAAAAAAAAATGCTTTCGAAATAAGTTCGTTTCTTCCCGGAGTCAAGATAACAATACTGAACAATCTGCTACTTTTTTGAATATCCGGCATCATTCAGAAAAATCAGGACAAATGCTAAAATATGAAAAACAAATCAGGACGCTCCAAACGGGTCTTAAAATCAGGACATGTCCTGCTAAATCAGGACGGATGGTATCCCTGCCCAAACGATGTGGTATATTCTGATCAGTCTGCCGAATGTAAAGGTGAGATGAATTCCTTTTCATTTGTTTACCTTTTTATCCTTGCATTTGTTTTGAATGTGAGTTTTAAAAAGCTGTGCAGCACCACAGAACGTTGCGGCACAGCTGATCGAAGCCGGCCGTTGACTTTCGGTGGTAGCAGCAGTAGTCAGTAGGTGAGGGAACAAATTAGCTAATAATCTAGCAACCATGTACTGTTGTACCGTGTTGCACCAATACAACCACATATGAGTGTAAAGATGTAGTGGTGTCAACAATGATGCAATGATGCTTGGATTCCGTCCCATTTCACCTTAATGCAGCATGTTTGATGGAGAACATCAAACATTCGGCATTAAAATTGAAATTTCTCAAAAACTAAAGCAGATAGAGATTTACTGTCAAAGAACAAACTCTAGGGCGGTCAAAAAACCATCAGAATACGTTTAAAACAGCACTACTTCTGAACATTCTTGCCTCTAGAATGGTAGCTTTTACATTCATTTAGACATGCAGAAACTGTATCTAGTAGAAAATTTTCTCAGCTTTCAAATGGAACTACTAGAATTGCCCTAAGTGCAGTGGTGGGCACCGCTAACCGAAAATTTAGCGACGCTAATCGCTAAGTCGCTAACCAGAAAATCAAGCTCGATAATCGCTAAACGCTAAACGCTAAACCCACATCAGCGGAACTTCCGCTAATCGCTAATCGCTAACTTTTTAATATGTAAATAGTCATATCGCTATATTTATTGCTCGTGTTTTGTAAGATTTGGACCACTTTGATCTGTTTTGGTTAAACAAACGAAAACAATTACTTACAAAAATAACAAAAATTATTTAGCTTGCATTGAAAAAAGATACTCTTAGGAATGTTTTCATAAAAATTCAATTATTATCTGAATTGAAAAAGTAGAACCAAAGTTAGCATAATTTCAAGCGCATTGCAATTTACCAAAGTTCTTGGTGTGGCGAAAATTCAATCTAGACCTTGTGCTTGTTCTTCAAAATGCTCCTGTGGCTTTTACGATAACTAGAACTTCATTCTAGGGTAAAAAAACTGTCAAAAGTAACTTTCGCAGTAAATTATGTTCATCTTTCGAAGCAATTTACGTACGCCATCAGCAATTCACAGTTTTTCTAAATATTTCTATTGTCGCTTCTCTACAAAATTTAGCGAATTAGCGATTAGCGTTTCAAAGGCCAAAATTTTGGCGACGCTAACAGTTTCGCTAACCAGCTCAAAAATTAGCGAAATCGCTAAATCGCTAACTGAATTTTGAAGTCGCTAATTAGCGAATTAACGGAATGGTGCCCACCACTGCCTAAGTCATAAAGCCTCAAAGTTAGAGCAACTTAATGAAAGAGTACCCAAAAAATTTCAAAGATTGATAACTCCGAGTAGATTAACGTTAGAACATATGCGCAGAAGAGTTTTTTCTTTTCTTCAAATGTGGCCCTTTATCAGTCCTGTCCCTTTTTAACTTGCTTTTGTAATTGAATGAATGTAATTCTAGGAAAATTAAAGGAAAAAACTCATTCGTCAAGCTGAAGGCACTGCTACGGTTGTTGGTCGGAATTTATTAATAAGGCTTCCTTTCCAGAATATGATTCATATAATAAATCAGCTCTAGGTATTCGACTTGATTAGTCCAATATAAGACCATATTGTTCATCTTGGTGGGATTAAGCAATTAAGCAGGCTTCATCCATTCTCTTTATTTTTGCACACATTTCATCCTACACCTGTCAAACGCCTGGAGGAACTAGACCTTCGCTCACACAAAGTGAGCAACCAACGACATTGAGTTGTTGAACATTTCATTCACAGAGTTCATTTTCACTCGTCACAATCATAGTATGCGAGGGGTAAACAAATGTTTTCTCTCTCAATTTCAGAGGGAGCAGTTTTTATTAATTTCTTAGTTACAATGAATTCGTTGCTGCGGTGTAGCTACACAAGGACTACACTTTTCTCCTGTTAGTGTTTTTTCATTTTCCGGACTACACCAAACTAC
The DNA here is from genome assembly GCF_029784165.1 of Wyeomyia smithii. Taxonomy (NCBI): domain Eukaryota; kingdom Metazoa; phylum Arthropoda; class Insecta; order Diptera; family Culicidae; genus Wyeomyia; species Wyeomyia smithii. The sequence continues at coordinate 4,446,223 of NC_073696.1, forward strand.
ACTTTATCTGCCCCGAAAGAAACAGGGTGTAATTTGAAAACACTAACAACAAAAACAAATGCTGTCAAATGGCGTACGAAAAAATGACAGCTGTGTGTAGTTTCGTTTGGCTGTCCGTTTTCAAACTGCAAAGTGTATTTCGGGACGGTGTAGCACCATCGCGAAAACGATTTCGACCTAATGAGAAGTGAGAAGACAGAAGAACAAAACATGTAGGTTTACATTGAAATCACATCCTAACAGATTTCTGCAAACCGTTCGATTTTACACTGTTGTTGTCACACCCTAACTTCTGGACCCAATTTCTTTCACTTATCTTGCGTGTGCGGGTGAGCTATTTCAAGGGTTTCATTGGGCGTATGTTCTGTCAAATTGAGAGCGTTTCGAATTTTCAAAACATAACAATAAAGTTGAATATTTCGCGCAGTCATTTCAATTCTAACAGTTTCATTTTCATTCGATTCCTCTCGGTTACTGTCATCGAATCAATGTGAACAATTTCACTGACAAACAGATTTGATGGCGGGTTTCTTTACCGTCAGTGTTCATCGGACCCCTTCAAATGAAACTGGTAACTATCTCAATTGACGGAGATACTGACGCATACTATGACACTTTCTTTTCCGCGTGTCACTTGATATTAGCACCGCATCATATCATTTGATGAGAGTTTTTAATACCGCAAGATGCAGTTGGAACGGCAATGGCATTCAATAACTAGGGGAACTGCTCCATTATTCATCTCAGCCCATATATTCATCTCATACAACATGGAAACACAATTGAAAACAGAAATAAATGCATATTTTCTAACTAAATCGATCTGCTAATCCATGGAATGGATTCCTCTTAGTTCACTTTAGATTTCTCATAAAGTAGAATCCTCAAAAACTCACTCAAAAGCTCTAAATTTGATATAATAGTCAGACATCTGCACTCGAAAACTCATTTATTTCAATCACCTACCTCTGAAAACAAAATCCGCGCATTGTTCAATACGACTACAACGGGACTCGTTCAGCAGGCAACCAAAGTTTCCTTCATTACTAGCGGACCACTTTTTATTTTAATTACTAAACAAAATCACTCACTACACTAAAATACTTAAATCTTTGAAATGTTCACCTCAAATTTCTAAAAACCAGCTTAAATTAGCAGAAATATATGAGATAAATTACTGCAATTCCTAAATTTCAACTGTATGTATTTTCATCTGTTTTCACTGCGTTGAAGAAAATCAAAAGTTGCCAAATCGGTTTCTGTTAATACGACATAATTGACATAAATGGACAGCACTGCCGTGGTTACCTAGGTTACCATATTTGCACGTAAACAACTACAGCGGATATCTAGGTAACCAACTACGACGGGCTGCGGCTACGTTCATTCATGATAATGTGATTCATTCATGATTAACAGTGCGCTGCAGTGTGATGAATATGGGGGCGTCGTGAGATGAATAATTGAGCAGTGATTCAAGTTTTGAGATGGATATGGAAGCGTTGTACAAAATGGTTTGTTTTACAAAATTACAGGATACAAAATACAGGACAAATCTAGCTAAGTTTACTAAATATACAATACTAAACGATTCTATAAGTGTACGTAAGCATATTTTGTTTATTTGTTCAATGATTTCATGAAAATTTGTTCTTTAATACGTGCATTCTTCGTGAATATCGGCTTAATGAGATGAATAATGGAGCATTTCCCCTACGTCACGCAATTTCCGATCAATTTTTCGAAGATTTGTTTTGCTGTTGTTCACTGGCGTCCCGTAGCCACTTCAGGTTGAGAAACTCATGTTGGCGTCCCCCGTTTCATACCGTAAAGATTCTCTTTTCTCCCTTTGCTCCCTATATGCGTGAAGTCCTGTGTGATAGCCCTCTATCTCCGTTAGCACTCATTGTCAATTTCAATTGAGAATCGTCAGGTGAGAGTGACGCTGTTAATCTTCGCTTTCAATTGAAAATCATTTCATTCCTTTTCAAGACCTTCATCTGTCAAAATCAAAGCAAGAGCTTTCTAGTAGTTTCATTTTGACTCACAAAGTGCTCGGAAATGAAACAAATGTTTTTCAATTGGAAGCAACGGGGCACAGCGCCACTACAACCTGAGAGTTATCAATTGAAAATGAATTTGTCAGATTCTGGGTATGATGCACATTGAGTATAAGCTCACAGTTGTTTAGAGGGGGGAAATTGTTTTGCCTTTCTCCTAGAAAGGTATAGCAATCACTTGCAAAACCGAAAGTATAAAAGTGCTCCAAAGGGCCGAATGGCATATATCGCTCGACTCAGCTCGACGAGCTGAGCATTTTCTGTATGTATGTGTGTGTGTGTATGTGCAGATTTTTATTCTCACTCACTTTTCTCAAAGATGGCTGGACCGATTTTCATGAAATTAATTGCAAATGAATGGTCTTGTTGTCCCATAAGACCCCTTTTGAATTTTATTGTAATCGGATTTTTAGTTTTAGAGGTTATGTATCAATATGTAAAAATCATGAAACATCATTATCTCGAAAACTACACAACCGATTTGAAGAAAATTGATTTCAAATGAACTGGCTACCTTAAAAACCCTTAACTTTTGAATTTTATAAAGATTGAACTTCGGGTTAAGAAGTTATGATAAGAAACGTGTTTTGAAGACTGTTTAATCTCACTCATGTTTCTAAGAGATGGCTGGACCGATTTTCATAAATTCAGTGTCAAATGGAAGGTCTCGTTGCCCCATAAGACCCTATTGATTTCTTTTGCAATCGGACTCTTAGTTTGCCTGTTATGTTTAAAAATGTAAAATCCAGCTATGAAAAGTAACATATTCCGAAGACTACTTGGATTCACTCACTTTTCTCAGAGATGTCTGACCCGATTGCCACAAAATTAGTGTCAATTAATAAGTCTAGCTACCTCATAACACCCTATTGAATTTTACTGTAATCGAACTGTAACTTCGTCTGTAATGTACCGAAATGTGAAAATCACGAAACTTCATTATCTCAGAAACTACACAACCAATTTGATCAATATTATTATCAGATGAGTGGGCTAGTTAAGGGTTAACTGATTCCCGATGTGTTTAAAGTCTGCAAATGCACGACGAATCGGCCATAGGATATGATAAAAGTCAAATAACAAATCGTTTAAAATGATTGGTTTTATCGAAATGACAACATCCTTGACTTTTGGCTTCTGTACATCGCCTTAATTCTGAATATATTTATATTGGGTGGTATTCGGCCATTTTCAGCAGATTTTCTGGCATCAATCTCGGAAATACCCATATTGGGAGTTATTTAGTTATTTTGGTTGTTTTCCAGAAACTAAAAGTGGTCGTCTTTAAATTCTAAATAATGTCCAGGGTCAATGTTTGGTTTCTATGCATCATCTCGATTACGGAGATATCCATATTGCGTATTATTCGGTCATTTTCGACTGTTTCCTAGAAGTTTCCATTTAGCGATTCAAAATGGTGCCTGAGGTAAATTGTTAGCTCATTGCATCATTCTGGTTCCAGCGATACACAGATTGAATGGTATTTGGCTATTTTTGGCTGTTTTTCACAAACCGGAAGTCGCCATCTTGGATTTCAAAATGGTATGTAAGATAATTTCTAGCCTCTGAGCGTCATTCTGGTTGAAGAAACACCCATACTGGATGTTATTCGATCATTTTCGGCTGTTTCCCAGGAACCGGAAGTCGCCAAATCCAATTCCAAAATTGGGTCTGTGGTCGATTACAGCTGCTGTGTATCATTCTAGATCCGGAGATACGCATGTTAGACGGAAATCGGCAATTTTTGGCTGTTTTTTTAGAAACCGGAAGTTGCCATTTTGGATTTCATAATGGCATTTGGAGACAATTTCTGGATTTTGAACGTCATACTGGTTAAAGAAAAACTCATATTGGGTGGTATTTGGTCATTTTCAGCTGTTTTCAGAAACCGGAAGTCGCCATCTTAGAATTCAAAATGCTATCTGTGGTCGAGTGTAGCTCCTGTGTACCATGCTAGATCCGGAAATTATTATATTGGGTGGAAATCGGCCATTTTTGGCTGTTTTCCAGAAACCGGGACATATTAGTTAACCCTTAAAACATCCACATGCCGAATTCGGTTTCATTTGCTTGGCTTGTTCTTGAGTTGTGCTAAAATGTATGGGAGGGGTCTCAAACTATCATACGAACCTTTATCGACACCAAAAACCCCTACATACAAATTTTCACGTCGATCGGTTCGGTAGTTTTCGAGCCTATATGGATCAGACAGACAGACCGGACTGCATTTTTATATGTAAGGATTACAACATCAATGTTTTAGAACCTAAAGAGTGAATATACATTTATTGGATTGAAGCATTCATGTAAATCTATTTCTACAAATAAAAGAGTGAATGAGAAAGGCTGGGTCCGACCGCTAGGTGGATTAATTTAGGTTTTTTTATTTAGAATCAAGATGAGCAAAACGAAGTCTGCAAATAAACTTTTGGTGTTTGAGGAAATAGAATAGTTTTTGTTCTTGCTGCATTAAATTCATGGCGCTCATTCCACAGTCACGACACGTTGTGATTCGAACCTACGTTCCTGCTTATGAAACTCAACACTGTAACTTTGTAACTTGGGATTATCGCTTAGTTCATTTCAAGCAACATCTAAAGCTGTATATCATGTAGTATTTTACTCCTCCAAGTTCAAACATTGTGTAGTTTTCGCAGATTTAATTTTTAACTTAATTAATTATTTTAACTTAATTTTAACTCAATTTTTACTTTTTTTCTCATTTTTTCATGATAAGTAAACCATTAATGTTTAGCTTACTCTTCGTAGTTTCATAGTTAGTCACGGATTTCTGATTTTTATATATCAGCTAAGAGAATTTAATCATGGGCGCAACTAAAGAAAAGTTCTAGGTAGGGCTACCGAAATTTTTTAGGGGGGCTATAAATCCGAACTATCGAAATAAAAATCTTAACCACTGCATCAACATCTATCTCTTTCAACAAAGGTTATTCAATATTGAGCAGAGCTAAGTATGAGAATCGATGCTGCGTGCTGACCTTACAAAGCCACCTCCAGAAGAAAAAGTATGGAATACAATCATTCGGTAAGAAATTCTAGGGGGGCTGAGACACTTCTAGGGGGGCTATAGACCCCCCTAGCCCCCCCCCCCCTCCGTAGTTGCACCCATGAGCTTAATTTTCTGAGTAAAACGTAATTTTTTAAGATTTTATAGGGTAATCGCTCCATTATACATCTCAACAGCTTGGTGCACCTATATTCATCTCATTTCTCTCATTTGTCCAATTTACCGTCAAATTTCTACAAATTTTTGCAAGAAAATCTAATTGCTTCTCGATTTTCTCAAGTGGCAGAAAGTTTTACGTTGAAAATATGGTAAAATTTGACAATAAATTGATAAAAAAGGCGTGATGAGATGCATATAGGTACTGAGATGAATATAGGAGCGGTTACCCTATCATTGTCCTTCGATTTTTAAATGAAGAATAGTAAGTAGTAAAAGTAAGTAGTAAAAGTAAGTAGTAAAAGTAAGTAAGCTATATCAGTTTTTTATATCATCTGAAAGAGCTGCATATTTTAAGCAAAACCTGATTTTCGAACATTTTCTATCGTTGTCATTCATTTTTTAAATCACGAATTAAAACTGCTCGAAATCGCTACAATGACAGTTCGCCCGAAAACCAACTGTCATTGTAGCGATTACTAGCGATATTCATTCTTCATTTAAAAATCGAAGGACAATGATAGGAAATTTTAAAAAAATCACGTTTGGCTCAGAAAAATACACTCTATCAGCTGATGTATAAAAATCTGAAATCCGTGAGTAGCTAAACAACCTAATTGTAAATATGGACACAAATTCAGTTTTAAATTGGTTTCCAACTTGGTTTGATTGTGATGGGAACTCAGGCAGGCTTTGAATTAGCAGCTGGTAATGATATTGATTACAACTCTAAAATTGAATTTGTGATCGAAGCATTATAATCTCTGTTAGATATTTATTTCAAATCGTCACTCAGTTTCGTCGAACCGCATTTCTATTATCTATATTATGAAAAACCGATTTGTGAAAGAAATTAACCTTTTGAGTCATTCCGATTCCGAATTATGCGTGAACCCAAGTATTACACGATCATCATCAGCCGTCGGGGCACCCCATGTACTTAGGTACTGATGCCAGATGAATCAAAATTCGCATTTGTTTCGCACAACACAGTCACACACGTGCACCGTGCTTAACGATGGGTTACTGCGATCAAGAGTCACTCGATGTGAGATGGGGAAAACTGCGCCTGCCGTGGTGCGTTCGTATATCTGTCAGTTTGCGTTTACGACTAGAGCGCTCTACTAGTGGTATAGTAAGCGGTTGCTTCTCGCGATAGTGCGATACCGATGGCGACCGGCTCGACTAGGAAGTAGGAAGAAGCGCCACCAAGCGTGTAAATATGACGATGATGTATAGAATGTGCGATGATGTGTACAAGTCGACAGTGCGACAATACGAAGAAAACAAACTAAGCGAGACGCCATATCATCGGCCATCGCCGTCAAAACCGAGCAGAGCAGAGCGCTCCTCCCCAGCTCAGAACAACACCGAAGAGGGGCTCTCCGATGTTGATGCTCTGCGCGACTAGTCGCGCGGGAGCGTTATGATAAATTTAGCGTACGTTAAATGGTTTAAATAATTATAGTAGAGGACTTGTTTGTCCGTTCTGAAGGAACGGTTGAGATTGTCATTTTCAAATGTCAGACGTGACCGAAGCGAATCCGTACCCGTAACTGAACTGCGGTTTTCGGGGGAGCTTACCGATTCGAGATACTGTGTAATTGATTAAACATTGTTTATCGACAGCTGGGGGCAATTAGGCTGCAGTCAGACACAAGAGGGAATCAGGGATTTCCGTATTCCGCAGTGACGTGCAACGGGGCTATTGTTCGACTGTTGGTATACAAGATTAACTGATAAGCATTTCTTTCCTACTTCTGCTTCTGTATGACAAGCGAATTTGGTGCTCGTACTTTTCGCAGTATTTTTCGCGATTACGGTTAGACTTTGCAACGGAGCTGTTAATCTTTATTGTTTCCACTTACTGGTGTCTTATCTATACTTGATTTTTTTCTGTTCCTGCTACCTTGCGAAGGCAGTAAAAAAACTCAGCGGTGCTAATTTTAGCATTAAACTAAGACAGACGATTGCGTGTTTGTTATTACATGATAAAGGTTATGTTGATAGGAAGGATTATACGACGTCCAGTCGAAATGCATTTCCTTTGAAAGTTTTTTGATCGATGCTTTATCAATATATTTTTAGTACATAAAAAAGAATGATTCAAACTAATAAAACTGATTTAATTGGTTACACACAATTACAAAAAAAAGTTTTTCACTTCTGAAGCAACAAGTGGCCCATAGCAAAAAAAACCTCGGATGACGAAAGAACTGCCAAGCGCAGTTGCAGTTAGGGCCTCTCGAAACTCAAAGAGGGAATAATACTCTCACACTTGAGATTTGTTTTTCTACATGCCGCAGCCTGCCGGAGGACATTGTAATCGTTACATTCATATGCAAATTACTGCCTGCTGCCGGGCGGCTTTCAATCATGTCTAGGTAGGATACCTGTTCGAAGCCCGCATTATCTCGGGCTTTGCTCACATGGCAATTCGCCACTATCGTTACCGCCGGATCAGGAACTGCTCTTCCATCTAACAGCAGAACATAAAAGACAAGCACAAAATTCGAAAATCTGAATGATGATGGGAGATTTTGAGCTTGAGTTTACTTTTCGCAGGTATGAAGCCAAAAGCTGCTGGATGTGCGTGTCCTTGTTTCGACTTCTCGTAGCCTTATCGCAGCGGCAGGGTAGGGTAGCTTCGGTGCGAAGGAGGAAGGAGTGTCATAAAGCAGCTCTGTAGCACTTGAACTTTAAACAATGGACCGTGGACACTGGCAGAATGTGTGGCATAGGGCATTCATTTTCGCCACGTCTATTGACAGGAAAGCAGCAGAAAAAAAAGGATACCGCACCGGAGAGAGAGGAAACCGGCCCAGCAGGGTGTTTACAGTTGCACCTTCATCGAAGCGGGAAAGCGAGAGATAAAAAGTTGTTATTAAATTACGATTTGATTGTTTGCTGAATAGAAGAGCTCTCCGGCACTGGCTGAATGGATGGTTCGGGTCATTGTGGAAGTTCATGCTTACCTGAGAATGGGTACCTTTTTTTCGTTCTACTGTCGAGGTCGATGCGAAACGTTTCAAGGTTTTTTTTCTGATGCGGGCTGTTTATTGTTATGAGCCACCGAGCGCTGAAACTAGATTTAGTTTAATTACTAGGTACTCAAGTGAATGAGTTCGTTTCAACCCTCAATCTAATCATAATTTTGGATCTAGAATTGATGTCACTTACTTACTTTACTTTACTTTAACGGCGACAGACCGATTATCGATCCAATGCCGAATCCAGAATACGTCGCCATGTCCCTCGGTCTTGAGCTGCTATCCTCCAATCGCCCCTAACACCTATTTCGCGTGCATCCTCGTCGACAGCACACATCCAACGAGTGCGGGGTCTACCTCGAAGTCGTCGACCTCTATCGGGATTCCTGCTAGATATAGCCTTCGCTTGACGCTCATCCGGTATTCTCGCTACATGCCCAGCCCACTGAAGCCTGCCGTGTTTTATCCGCTTGACTATATCCGCCGATTTGTATGCCTGGTACACTTCATGGTTCATGCGTCTGCGCCAAACACCATTTTCTAGTTTGCCGCCAAGGATTGAACGCAAAATCCTACGCTCAAAAACACCAAGAGCTCGCCGATCAGCCTCTTTCAGCGTCCATGATTCATGGCCGTAGAGGGCCACCAGAAGAATCAGTGTTTTATAGAGTGCAAGTTTAGTTCGGATTTGCAGACTGCGGGACCTTAGCTGGTTACGTAATCCGTAAAAGGCCCTGTTTGCGGCTGCTATCCGCCTCTTTATCTCACGGCTAACCTCGTTGTCACATGTCACTAATGTGCCCAGGTAAATAAATTCGTCGTCTACTTCAAATGTTTCCCCATCTAGCACCACCGCAGCACCAACCTCCGACGGACTACCACACACTCTGCCAGCCACCATGTATTTCGTTTTGGCAGAGTTTATGACAAGCCCTAATCTCGCAGCTTCTCTCCTGAGAGGTTCGAAGGCCTCTTTCACAGCTCTACGGTTGATACCATTGATGTCGATATCGTCCGCAAAACCGAGAAGCATGTGCGACTTCGTAATGATGGTGCCGCTTCTCTGCACACCAGCCCTCCGTAAAGCACCTTCCAATGCGATGTTGAACAATAAATTCGACCGCCCGTCACCCTGCTTCAAACCATCTAACGTCACGAACGAGTCCGATATCTCACCGGCTATCCTGACGCTTGATGTAGAACCTTCAAGGGTGGCACGTATCAGCCTAATCAGCTTTGTTGGGAAGCCATGTTCCATCATAATCTGCCATAACTCATTCCTCTTGACTGAATCGTACGCTGCCCTGAAGTCTATGAACAGATGGTGCGGTGTGGCGGGAATGCCGTCCTTCCCAGATTTGATGTCAACAAGATTTTAATATCCATACCATTCTCGATTCACACTCCAAACATCTTTCCAGTTTCAACGTTAATTTATAACCTGGTCTCGGGAATCTTAAACTTAGTGCTAGAATTAATCGTTTCCTTATCCGTTTTCAATCCACATTCTATCGTTAATCCCAATAGAAACTCTAATTTCCTTTTCAATATCAAAATTTCAAACCTAAACATTACGTCAATTTTCAATATTTATTCTTAAATCCTAGTCTCAATCCAAATTTCAAGACTCATTATAAACTAGTAAAATAATCTTAACTTCAACCCAATCCAAACTGTTATTTCATGCTAAAATAAAATTATGAATCTAATTCAAACCTCAAACTCAAACGTAAACCAAAAATTTTAAACCCAATACTAGTTGTATGTATGTTGATTCTAATTCAATGTCAATCCCATTTTTTTCCAATCCTTATCAAAATCGCACTACCAAATAAAAACCCTAGGAAATGCTTCGAAGGTAATTTCAATTGTAGGTCAATTACGCTTTCAATCGAACGAAATTTCATACCAAATCCGAATCTGAACTCTCAATTTCAAATCTCAATCACCACGAAATCTAATTCCATTCTAAATTTCAATATTAAACTACCTCCACGCCAATATCATACGCCCAACCAGGTTTTCATGAATTCCGAATCGTATTACTAAATTTTATTACTGCTTCAAAACTAATTTCAATTCAACCCGAATCCCAATCCTAGTTTGAATCAAAAATCAATCTGCAACCTCAATGCCATCCACCAATCCGTGCTATCCTAATTCAAATCCAAATATCTAACCTGAACCATTCTCAATCTCAAATTTTAATACCAATCCCAAACTTACTTCCAGATTTTTTTGAATACCATTTCGATTCATAATCCCGCTTTCATTTCCAATTTCATTCACAATCCATATCGAATCCATTGAAATCCCAATTCATAAAAAATGCATTGCTTTTTTCGATCAAATTATTATAAGTGCAAACCTATAATAAACCCTATTCTAAATAAAGATTTTAATCCAAATTTCAAACACCATTCTAATCACAATCATGTTCTCATCCCAATATGACTTTAAACCAAACTTTAATCTCAGTCTTAATTCAAATGCCATATCCACTCTAGATCTCAAGTTTGAATATAAATAATAATTCCAATCTTAACCTGAGTCCCGAAATTAAACTAAATATAAAAGCCAATGCTAATCACAATCCCAGCAACGACCTAGTAACTAATCGCTAATTAGTGACGCTAATATTCAGAGCGGTTTGGAGATCTTGTTAATTTTTTAGCTGGTTAGCAAAACTTTTAGCGTCGCTAGAATTTTGGCCATCGAAACGCTAATCGCAAATTCGCTAAATTTTGTAGAGAAGCAACAATAAAACTATTTAGGAAAACTGTGAACTGAACATACTTTACTGCGAAAGTTACTTTTGGAACGTATGTTTCATTCAAACAACGTTCAATTGTCTTAATTGTCTAGAGTTCCCTGTTTTTACGACACAAGTTCCAGTTATCGTACAAGGTCTAGATTGAATTTTCGGCACACCGAGAACTTTTGTAAATTGCAAGGCGCTTGAAACTATGACAGTTTTGTTTCTACTTTTTCCATTCAGATAATAATTGAATTTTTATGAAAACATTCCTTGAAGTATTTATTTTTAATGCAAGCTAAATAACTTTTGTTGCTCCTTGTTTTTACAAAATCAAGTATGAACACCGTTTTGTTTTGTATTGTGAATAGCTCTGAAAAGTAATTGTTTTCGTTTGTTTTACCACAAAAGATCAATGTGGTCCAAATCTTACAAAACACGAGCAATTAATATAGCTTTGTGACTATTTACATATTAATAAGTTAGTTTAGCGTTAAGCGATTATCGAGCTAAATTTTCCGGTTAGCGGTGCCCACCACTGCTAATCTCAATGTTGAATTTCAATCAGAATCAATTCGATTTTACACTGGTCATTCTTCTAATTATTCAAATTTACGCTCAATATTAAAATGGTGGTCATTTTGACTGCATCACGCTTTTGTAGAAAATTGCACAATGGTCCAGAAACCAAGTTTAGAGGGAAATTTGGGTCTATAGCTCTATAGCATTGTTTTAGAGAAACACTTTCTTCTACAAAGTTGTTACATATGATAAAGCGCTTATTGAAAAATTATCAAGAATTAGGGTGACCTAAATTTTCGATGCAATCAGATATTTAACTTTTTTTATCTTTGTAGAAAGAAGAAAAATTTGTTCTACAATGTTATAGTTCCAATAATTTTAAGTAACTTAGCAAAAAAAAAAGTTTTTCTCTATCTTTGAAAACAACTGATTTATATTGAAAAACCACATTTTGCGCTCTAACTTCTTTATTTCAAGTTTCACCCTAAAACTGTTTTTGAACGACTTTTAGAGCTTTTCAAGAGAAACAATTTGCAATGCTGATATTTTAAACATCTCACTTTTACTCAAAGTTATTAATGTTTTTTATAAAAAAAAACATGCGTTTTTCATTTGTTTGTCATTCTTTTTGGGGCAAAAATAAAAAATATCTCTTGGTCTCATTTTGAAGGGCATACTTGACTCTATAAATGGATGAATTTTTAAAAATATGTTATTTTTTAAATTGAAATAAATTCGATTTAAAAACATGACAAAAATTTCAATAATTTTAAATATTACGCATATAAAACATTGCTATAGAGCTCTAGACCCAAATTTCCCCCTAAATTTGGTTACTGAACCATTGTGCACTATATCTTCAGCATCAAATTGACATGATTACCGTAACACAAAAAACAATTTCCGTAAAAGGAAAAAGCCTTCGTGTCATATGCAGTAGGCTGCAAAAAAAATGGAAGATTTCTCCTAATGCATCAAAAACACAATTAATTATTTTTCCTCATAAACCAAGAGTTTCTTTTCTCAAACCCACCAATAATCATGTTGTTAAGATGAACGGTGCAATCCTTAATTGGTCTGACCAAGTTAAATATTTAGGGACATTGAGAATATCCAAACAAAGTGCAATAAATATATAAAATGTTTGTATCCTCTTATCAACAGAAATTCTAGACTTTGTCTCAAGAATAAACTGTTAATTTACAAACAAATATTTAGACCAGCAATGTTATATGCAGTCCCAATCTGGACAAGTTGTTTTTTTTTTCTTCATCTATAGTTTATTTGACACGGCACAAATACAATTCAATGTTTAACGGCGCCAATTATATCTGGTAGCTTACTTTCTAAAGTATCTTAATAACTAAAAGCAAATTTTTTATCCTCGCTGCCGACTACGAGCTGAAACTAAATCTAACTTAAAGCTAGAATATTTTGCATTAAAAGCACAGGTTTGCTGTTTGATGATTTTCATTGCCATAGGTAAGCAGCATATTAAATTTGTTCCGCTGCTAGGCCAAGATATTACGGACTGGCATATTGGGTTGTCTCCCTCGGGCCTTGAGAGTATCGTGCGGGTCTGATTGCTGTTTCCGGATCCGGGGTCTTAACGTGTTCTTGTCATTAGGCTGGATGCAGGCGGAAGGGGGTAGGACTAAACTGGGGCGTGGATGGATTTCAGGAAAACGTATATAAGGGACATGTAGGATAGGTCACGGCTCGCCAAGACATCACGAACAGGAACTACCTTCGGCCTGCAGGGAAGCTATTAATCTAGACCTGGCGTCACGGTGTACAGGGCATGACCAAACAACGTGCTCTATGTCGTGATAACCTTCACCACAGGCACAGATACCACTCTCCCCGAGCCCAACACGACGGAGATGCGCGTCAAATCTATATTGATTGGACATAAGCCGGGACATCACGCAAATGAAATCCCGACCTACATCCAACCCCTTGAACCACGGGTTCGTCGATACCTTGGGGATTATGGAATGTAACCACCTTCCCAGTTCCCCCTTGGTCCAAGAATTTTGCCAACTGATGATCGTATTCTGACGTACAAATGCGAAAAATTCATTAAAGGCAATTGGTCTTACATAAATATCACCGTTTGTTGCGCCCACCTTAGCCAAAGAGTCCGCTTTCTCATTACCCGGTATCGAGCAGTGAGAAGGGATCCACGCTAAGGTAATCTGAGTAGATTTTTCGGATAAAGCACTCAGATGTTCCCGTATTTTCCCCAGGAAATACGGAGAGTGCTTAACATCTTTCATCGATCGGAGAGCCTCAATGGAACTGAGACTGTCCGTAAAGATGAAATAATGGTCCGTGGGCAATTTTTCGATAATCCCTAGGGTGTACTTAATTACAGCCAATTCTGCGACGTGAACAGAAGCAGGATTATCGAGCTTATGGGAGACGGTTAAATTGTTATTGAAAATACCGAAGCCAGTGGACCCATCAAGAAGTGATCCGTCAGTGTAGAACATATTGTCGCAGTTGATGTTTCGATATTTATTGGAAAAAATTTTAGGGATCTGCTGCACGCGTAAATGATCCGGGATTCCACGAGTTTCTTCTATCATGGATGTATCGAAAAACACAGTAGAATCAGAAGTATTTGATAAGTCGACACGATTTGGAATATTCGAAGAAGGGTTAATATTTTGGGACATGTGATTGAAATACAATGTTATAAAACGGGTTTGAGAATTAAGTTCGATTAACCTTTCAAAATTTTCAATCACAGGACGGTTCAAGACCTCACATTTGATAAGAATGCGAGAAGACAGGCTCCAGAAGCGGTTTTTCAATGGTAGTACTCCAGCTAAGACCTCCAAACTCATCGTATGGGTCGACTGCATGCAACCCAAGGCGATACGCAAACAACGATATTGTATTCGCTCCAGTTTGATCAAATGTGTGTTTGCTGCGGAGCGGAAGCAGAAACACCCGTACTCAATAACAGACAATATCGTTGTTTGGTAAAGCCTTATAAGGTCTCCTGGGTGGGCTCCCCACCATTGTCCGGTTATTGTACGAAGAAAATTCACTCTTTGTTGACATTTTTTCATCAGATACCTCACGTGACAACCCCAGGTGCTTTTAGAGTCGAACCAGACACCAAGATATTTGTGTACCAAAACCTGAGAAATCGTTTTACCCATTAATTGTGTTTGAAGCTGAGCAGGTTCATGCTTCCTAGAAAAAACTACTATCTCAGTCTTCTCCGGAGAGAATTCGATACCTAGCTGTAAAGCCCAAGCAGACAAATTGTCCAAGGTATCTTGCAATGGTCCTTGCAAATCGGCAGCTTTGGCTCCTGTAACAGAGATTACACTGTCGTCTGCAAGTTGTCTTATCGTGCATGAATTTGCCAGACATTCGTCGATGTCATTTACATAAAACTTGTCATGAAGGGGGCTTAAACATGAGCCCTGGGGAAGACCCATGTAGCTAATGCGAAAAGTTGCCAAATCGCCGTGCGTAAAATGCATGTGCTTTTCGGACAACAAATTGTGCAAAAAATTGTTCAAAATTGGAGAAAATCCTTGTCGGTGAAGTTTACCTGAAAGAATGTCAATAGAAACGGAATCAAAAGCCCCCTCAATGTCCAAGAACGCAGACGCCATTTGTTCTTGGCGAGCATACGCCAGCTGAATATCTGTTGAAAGCAACGCAAGACAATCATTCGTCCCTTTGGCACGGCGGAAGCCAAATTGAGTATCTGATAGTAGACCATTTGATTCGACCCAATGGTCTAAACGACGGAGTATCATTTTTTCCATCAATTTCCGGATACAGGATAGCATTGCGATCGGCCTATAAGAGTTGTGATCAGAAGCTGGTTTCCCTGGTTTTTGGATGGCGATCACCTTCACTTGCCTCCAATCCTGCGGTACAATGTTTTGCTCCAGGAACTTATTGAACAAGTTCAACAAGCGCCTCTTGGCATTGCCGGGTAGATTCCTCAACAAGTTGAACTTGATTCTATCTAACCCAGGCGCGTTATTGTTACAGGACAGGAGGGCAACTGAAAATTCTGCCATCGTAAAAGGTGATTCTATCGCGTCGTGGCCCGGAGACGCATCGCGAACAATGTTTTGCTCAGGAACAGAGTCCGGACATACTTTCCTGGCAAAATCAAATATCCACCGACTTAAAGACTCCTCGCTTTCGTTGACCGTTACGCGATTCCGCATTCTTCGGGCTGTGTTCCAAAGAGTGCTCATCGATGTCTCCCTCGACGTCTCGTTCACGAACCGACGCCAATATCCGCGTTTCTTTGCTTTAGCCAAACTTTTAAGCTTGGTATTAAGCTCCGAATACCGTATATAGTCGCCAGGTATACCTCCCTTCTGGTAGGCCTTAAACGCGTCGGATCTTTGCGTGTAGACATCGGAGCACTCTTGGTCCCACCACGGAGTGGGAGGCCGTTCTTTGATCGTTACGCCGGGATATTTCTTCGTTTGGGCTTGCAACGCGGCGTCGAGAATCAAGCCCGCGAGGAGGTTGTATTCTTCAAGTGGTGGATGATGTTGAATCGACTCGACCGCTTTCGAAATCATTTCCTCGTATAACTTCCAATCGACATTCCGTGTGAGGTCATACGGAATGTCAATTGGTCGCATGCGAGTCGCTACCGTGAGGATCAAGGATTACCTTCCATGTGCAATCCAACCGTAGCGACGTCGAACATAAGGATAGATCCAAAGCGCTTGGGCGCGCTGGAGGTTTCGGGATACGTGTCATTTCACCGTTGTTTAAAATAGTCATGTCGAAGTCATCGCAAAGGTTATAGATTAAAGAGGAGCGGTTATCATTGTATGGGGAACCCCAAGCCACGCCATGAGAGTTGAAGTCTCCCAAAATCAAACGTGGCGAGGGAAGAAGTTCTATTAAATCAAAGAGCAGCCGTTGCCCAACCTGTGCTCTGGGAGAAATATATATTGAGGCAATACAAAGCTCTTTACCTTGTATTTTCATTTGACATGCGACAACTTCGATGCCTGGAATCGAGGGAAGGTTAATACGATAGAAAGAATAGCACTTTTTAATCCCTAAAAGTACTCCTCCATATGGGGTGTCTCGATCAAGGCGAAAAATATTAAAATCATGGAAGTTGAGATCAATATTTGAAGTAAGCCAAGTTTCACAAAGGGAAAATGCATCGCATTTGTTTTTATTTATCAAAACTTTAAACGAATCAATTTTTGGTAAAATACTTCTACAATTCCACTGTAAGACAGAGATAGAATCCTTCATATACGCAGTTGAATTAGGCATCGAAGGATACAATCGCTGCAAGGAGGGGCCATTGGGCAGTCAACTGCTTCAAAAATGATCTAACAGTTGGGAGGAATGCTGTAAGAAAAAATTTAATTGGATCGGGTATATTGAAATTTTCAAAAATCCAGTCCACAATGTCAGAAAATTTCACTAATCCAGAGTTTGTTTCATCAACTGGATGTGCAAAAGGAACAACTGGGGTTTTAGATGTTCCTGGCAGTGCTGAGAACTCCTTCTGGGACTTTAAATTTGCAAGCCCAGGAGGAGTTTGCTTCGGTTTTTCCGCAGCACTGTTTGGTTTGTTCGTACTTTTCATTACACTTTGGGAAATCTTAGGACCTTTACGGGGAATTTTAGGAGAAGAAACATTTTTCCTCTTCCTAGACTCCCCAGGATTGGCATGAGATGTTCCCGCTGATGAATCGTCAGAATCGGTTTCATCGGAGGGCAACAGATCAAAGGGGTTCGATGTTATGGTAGAAGTGGTCACGGTCTTCTTCAGCATCTCAGCGTAAGAACGCTTTGAACGCTCCTTAAGTGACCGCTTGATTTTATCTCTGCGCTGCATGTACACCGGGTATGTGGAGAGCTCATGCTGGTTTTCCCCACAGTAAATACATTTTTCAGCATTAACACTGCAAGAATCTTCCGCATGAGTCTCCCCACACTTGCTACATCGTGCCTTATTGCAGCAGTAGGCGGCTGTGTGGCCTAACTGCTTGCAATTGGTGCAATTCATAACACGGGGTACATACAATCGCACAGGCAGACGAACCCGGTCGATCGAGACGTGGCTAGGGAGTGCAGATCCGGCAAACGTAACGCGAAACGAGTCTGACGGAGTGTAAACTTTTTTACCGCCGACGAGAGACATGGACCGCAATTGCTTACAATCCAAAATCTTCGCCTGTGTTTCGGTATTTTTGAAGCAACCGGTTGCGCTTTTTAGGATACACTCGACAGACAGACTCGAATCGGTTATGACACCGTCGATCTCCACGTCTCGTGCGGGTATGTAAACGCGATACTCGCGTGTGAAGAGTTCAGAGCAAGCGATAGCATTGGCCTGTGCCAGATCACTGACCACGACACGGAGCTTGTTAGGTCGGACCTTGGAAATTTCGGTCTCGGCCTTGTACCCCTTCGTCAGGTCTTTTGAAATTTGCAGTATGTTTAATCGCTTTGAATTCACTCCTGCCTTTGGACGAAAATAAACATTATAGCTGCCCTGTTGAGATCCGTCCGGGTAAAGCCTGGGGCGAGAGGGGACTGGAGAATGAACAGGGGAGGGGGTAACAGAAGGGTCAGGGTCAGGGGGGTTCGGGGATGGTGGCACGGGAGGCCAAGGATCTATATCCATCGCGCTAAATGTAGCGCACTAGCGAACTAGCGCCGACAAGAACACGTACCTCTTTACTTCTTGCTTCCAGCAGTGGTTGTCCGATCGTTCGAAGCTGCACCCAAAGCAGCCAGCAGCACCAGTACAGCAGCACCAATACAGCCAGCAGCAGTGAGCCGGGTGTGAGATCACTCAGCACAGCGACACGGACTCGACTGTCAACTGATGGCCTTGAATAATACACTCTTTTGTTTGGCTATTCGTACACACGGACCGGATTGTAATAGAACGACCACTTTGCACGTCCGTTTCTGTCGAGTGTTCGACGCGGAATGGGACAAGTTGTTGTACAACCAGAAAGAAGATACTTAAAGGGATTCAAAACAAACTTCTGAAAATGATATTGAAGCGTCCTCGCTGGTTTAGCACGATTGAACTACACAGGCTGACTAATGTGGAAACATTAGAAAATATGACAAACCAAATTACCAATAAGTTCCTACAAAAATCGTTGCAATTATCAATTACAACGATAAGCTCATTTTATAGTCAGTAAGATAGGTGTAAGGTTAGATTAAGGTTTGATTTTAAATTCTTTTTCTTTTCTTGATAAGTATGTTTAAAATGTTCTACAATTATATTCACTTAACTGCGGAAGCAATTACAATCTTTTGATGAAATAAAACTTAAAATATATGTAATAGTGTTGATATGTCACCCTTTGTGGCAGAACACACAATAAAAGTTCTGAATAAATATTAGTAAATAATTAATTCATCACAAAACATCCCCCATATTGAAAAAAAAAATCAAAAACAACGAAATCGATAACAGAAAACTTTTTGATATAACGTTTCAATGCAAATGCGATAAACAAATTCGATCTTTCTCATTCGAAATCGTTAATTGTCAAAATAGAGAAGCTTGAAGACCTCTTTTGGCCATGTATTTCTGGCAATAGGTCAGAGAATACGTGCAATTGTGGTTAATTAATTTGATGGTATGAAGCAGTAAATTTGATCCCTGTTTCATCTCTCTCTTTTTTCAAAAATTGATTAGAAGGAGTGTTTTTTAATTAGCTTGAATTCGTTCGAAAATAATCGTCGGTAGAGCACCTCTTAAACTTAGAAAAAAAAAACAACATGAGTGGATTTGAATTCTGCTCGATGATAATATAGTCTATTTCAGAAATTATCAGTGTCATTTTAAATCGATTGAAATCTTTCGAATTCTACTGGCTGCGTCCTCTTGTTCACACATTTCTGTACGTGATAACATCAAAAAACATTTCTGATTAATTTTCAAAATGCGTGGTCTTGCTCCGAAGAAAAGTATCGTACATAAGTGGCGGGACTGTGAGTGGAATGTCATCGAGAAATCGACCAAGGAAGAGGATGTGAGTGTCGGAACGGTACGGACAGCTACTAAAAATATGGAGAACAGTATACTTTTGAAGATGCACCGAAGAGTGGTCGGAAATCAGGCCGTGTACGTCCTGCTATCGACAAAAAAATCAGGGATGCCTACAAGCACAAACCATCGGCTTCCGTTCGGAATCTGTTGAGAAAAGTTGGGACCTCGACGTCTAATGTGATGCGTACTAAAGAGGGACTTGGGCTGAACCAGAAGCAGAAAAAACCTAAAAGAAACCCAAATCGAGCCGCTTCTATCAAACCAAGAGCCCGGAAACTGTATGGTTCAATAGTTTGCGAAAGTTCTGAATGAATTATCATAGACGATAAAACGTATGTGAAATTGGACTATAAAAACCTGGGCCACAATATTATACTGTACGCAAGAACAAGTACATCCCCGAAACGGAGAAAGCCATTTTCACCGAAAAATTTTCTTGGAGCTCAAAATGGCCTCTGGGGTCAATTTTTCAGTCTCTCAATATCATCCCGGTTTCAGAAATGTACATATCCACGTTGGAATGTGGACGACCCTTGTTGATATTATTCACCCAAATTCTAAGGAAATTTTTTTCTGAAGAAAAACCCAATACCACCCATTATGAGTATTTTCGTAACCGAGATGCTGAACAAAGGCCCCAAGATTCCATTTTGGAATTAATTCAAGAGTCTTCTTGTTTGCACAATTGGCACAAACCGTATTGCATATTGAAGATCAATCTGTTCTTTACCCTATTGAACTGTTTCATCGTATCGAAATTTCATGCATAATTGTTAAACATTACTCATCAGCGTCGACCATGATATCTCGCTAAGACGGATAAACTTAGAAAAGCCCCTGCTCTCGTCAAATAGCTAAGATCGTATTTGAGAAATCCAGCACTCTACGTAAAGATTGGATCACAGTACTCTGCCCATTTTCCGAATCAGGCGTTCTGCAAGGTAGTAATTTAGGACCACTGCTTCCTGCGTTGTTCATTGATCTTTTATATTACCATAATTTGAACTGCTATAGACGATCTTGAACTCCAGCGACTAGTCGACCTCTTTCTCAAGTGGTGCTCCAATATTCGATTAACAGTCAGTATCCAGAAATGCTGGTGATTTGGTTCCATAGGAAAAATGCTCCGGAAATGTTCAGCTATACTATAGTTGACCAACCTATCACAAGGGTTAACCAGGTCCGAGCTTTGGATGTACTAGAATGAGATCAAACAACTAGGTTTCATTTTCAAGGTAGCTGCGGATTTTCATGATCCACTGTGCTTTTGATCATCATACTACTTTTTGGTGCGATCTGTTCTTGGAACGAATGTCGTAGTGGACTCCATCATTTAAGGCAAACTGGATTGCGAAAATTTTTAAGGCACGCCCGATGCTTTCTCCTGTGACGGGATCCGCAGTAGTTGCCGGTGTATTTTGATTGCTTAGCTTTTAGGAATGAAAACCTCGCAGCCAGTGACGTCGATTGGGGGGTGCAAAGGATGCGAATGGTGAGGTGCGCACTGGGGTACACGCTTTGGAGGGTGCAGAATACACCAAAAAATCAGTCAACATTTTTGAGAATCCTTCACATTTCTAAGGAAATGAACGAAGAATAAGCATGAAGAATAATATAATTAGAAAGTAATGATTACTTTCCAAAACAGTATGTCTAATTGTTTAATTGTGGAAATGGCTTTAGAAAACGGTGCAGTTAAGAATGGCGTAATCCACTCACAACCAACTCAACTGCTCTAGATTTAACCCTAGCCGACACCGGGAGTTTTCTGTGGCAAAAAATCTCTAGGATCACGCCTTCCATCGCATGAGGAAGTGAAACCGTTGGCAACGGTACGTTAATCAATGGGTCGTAGTCGTAAGTTAGGGTCCTAGATGAACTCGCCTTCCCGGGCACAACAAAAGTGGCGGAACTAGACCGACGGAAAAATAAGCGAGAATAAAAAAATACTTTGATAAATTACTAACGATATACAAATACAGGTCGGACTAGATTATCCGGAGACTCGATTATCCGGAAACTCGATTATCCGGAATTTTCAGACTCGATTATCCGGAGTTTTATATTTTTAGTGTTCGTTTTTAATTTTTATTTCGAAATTCTACCTTTACCATTCCTTCTGGCATATTTGTGTCCATTTATGTCACTTTCGGCATGTTTGGGACATGTTCGAATTAAGTGAAAACAATCAATATCCAATTTATTTTTGTCGCTTCACAAGATTTTACTCTCTTTCGCCTGTGATTCGATTATCCGGAAAACTCGATTATCCGGGGTGAAAATTTGTTTGATGTTCCGAAAAATCGAGTCCGACCTGAAACAATAATTTTGTGAAAAAGTAAATTCACAACAAAAGTTATAAAAAACAGCTCTTATTCGTTAAACGTAAGACGTGTTCCTATGTAAAAAACACGCCTTCGTAAGTCCCTTTCCCGTCAACCCGGAAAAAACGTGCAGATTCTAAGTGTTCCACTCCTTTCTGAGAGCGATCGTCATAAAATCGCTAGTTTGCCTGTGAAGTGAAAGGGGGAAGAGCGAGCTGGCTGTGTGCCCTTTTCCTGCTCGTACGCGTCCCAATTAAGTGTACAGAACCATTCGTAGTACTTACTATACGGTGGTATACACTAACTACGGTTAAACTGAGACCTGCATCCAGTGGGTAGTAAATATACGATGATACGACTGACGATGGGTGCCATTTTTTACTGCTACTGCTGCTGCTGTGGTGTGGGATAAGTTGAGAGTAAGTTCGAGAGTTGTATAACTCCTGCCATTAGTTTGTTCTGTACACATCATACCTCATGTCGACAGTCGTACATACTGTAGGATACAAATGAGTGCTGAATGCGATACTAACCCGACTTTGGTTGGCCTGCCGCTAAAAACAATAAACCAAGCGTGATGTTGGAGACTGTTGCTTCGCTTCCGTGTTGACTGTTGTTTTTTTTTTTTTTTTGCTCGCTTGTAGGTACTTTACCTGCTGCTGCTGCTGCTGCTGGTTGCTCTCCCGCGTCTTCTCGTTTCGATAAGAGCATCAGCATGCGGGAGCTCGGGTGAATTGGCTCGGGGCGGGAACTGCCGTGTTCTAAGTTACATACGTGCAGCTTGGCGTCAGAAAATGTCTATTTATTTTTGAACCATTCGGAAGTCGAGTCGGCGGTAGCGATTGCAAAGCCAGCCAGGTGGCGTTCGTAATGGCGGAAATAATGGTGCAATATGGAATGTAGTTTAAGTTGCAAAATTCCTACGAGACGTTCATATATTTCTTTTAATTTTAAGGATGCTTTTTCCTTAAGAAATCAATTGATAAATTTTCAATAACGCAATGAATTCGAATAAAGAACATAATAAAAAATTATCGAAAAATTGTAGGAATGTGTGAGAATTATGACCTCTAATTATTAGTTTTGTACCCAACACAGACGTTATGTTTACTGCAAAGAATGATGTCACGAGAACTTCGAGGTAACCAAACATAAGAAAGTGCTGTAATGGATCACGTAAAACATCCACAATCTACGGTGATTGAGCAAGCTTAGCATATTATGCCAATGTGTTATAACCAGCATATGCCATATCTATCGCTCGTAAGTATTATTGAATTGCCTTTGTAAAATCAATCCAGCTTACATAAACACGCACCTTGCTCTCCACCGATTCTTGCCCATTACGAGAACAAGTACAACATTTTTTTATGTAAATCAACACCAAACGGCTAGAAGCGCATTTGGCCTGCGATGCACCCACCACGACGGAGCGCAGCACGCCCCGTTCCAGCGTAATAGAAGCAAAAATGAGCCATCCGAAAGTGCATGATGGGAGCAGAACAGCAGAAAAAAAAGGCTTCATTCGAAAAAAGCGACGAATGAAAGCGGCAAACGAAAACAAAAGTATGCCACCATAACGCATCATGCAACCGTCCCGACCGGGTACAACTTTGCCGCCCCAAAAACACCCCACTAGCGAGCAACAACAGCAACAACTTCACCGCCAAACAAGCAAACAGCAGCAGCAGCATGCCGAGCCCGCCAAGCCACCGCTTACCGAGATGGCATAATCGGCCTGCAACATTTCGCAATCCTTTTAATTAGTTATTACCCAGTTTTCGAAACCAACCGAAAAGAGATGCTGAGTGTACACTCTCTTTCTCCATGTTTGGCAACAGTTTTCTTTCTTTTTCCTCCGACCGTAAACATCATTTGCCCGCGTGTTGCACCCCACACCCCACAGCGCTCCGAGTGCACTCAATTTTTCGCCCGCGATAAAGTTACTGGTGGGAAGGACGGGCCAGAGGATAATGCGTAACCCACCAACACCAAACAACCCCGAAAAAGTGCATAAAGCGGACGAAAAACTGTGCCGCTCGGTCTCCATATTATACTCATCATGGACTCTCTCTCTCGTTGTTGTTTTTTTCTGTGTTCTCTCTCCGCATGGTGAGATGATAGCTCTCCCAGCGTTTGATTAACCTTTCTCTTCCACCACCAGCCAGCACCCACACCACAGCCCTCTTCTCGATCGCTAAGAAACTTTATACACCCATCATGTTCAGGAGCCGTGCGGCCTGCAAGCTCTTTCTCCCTTTCGCAACATGACACACTCTACAAGTGGCTAATACGGTTTGGTACCTTGCGTTATTTGAGGTGCTGTTGACCCTTTTCGCAATATACATTCAGTGAAAATTTGTCTTGGTGCTAGTCGTGTTTTCATGTGTTATTCTCGGATATTGTATGTTCTAAAATATGGTGAAAAGAGTAGCCAAAATGTCCTGAAATTGGTTACAAAAGGAAAAATTGTGAAAGACTGCGACAGAGGTAGGTACCTATGAACGAAATATGGTGAAAGTTTAACATCGCTGAATCGTCTGCATACAGCAGGTAAAACAAATTGCACAGCATCAACATAAAAACCAAAATATATTTTTATTCCAGTTTGTGATTTCGACCGGATAAAATCGACAAACGGGATTTTGCTTATGGAACAGCCCCTACTCGAGCCCTCCTGTTCCTAGCTACGTTTTTGTTTGTCTAAACAAATATATTTATTATGTATGAATATGAAATTAATATGTTCAATAGAATTAATACATTCTTTTTTTTAAGGAGGGAATTTGTTAGTAGCTTAAGTATTTATGATAAATATTAGTAAATAATGAGTATGTGTGTCCAATCACAAATGGTGACTTCTCAACACTGTTAGAAATTTGTAATTTTAATTGTTAGGATTTGTTTGCTTTCGCAATTAGGACTTATCATTCGTAGGGATTTAAACCTACTTGTCAAGAAAGGAAAGTAAACTTACAACTAACTTAATTGCTAACTTATTGGCTATAAAGAGAGCTTATCGTAGCAATCGAGGATTGCAACGATTTTTGTCGAAAATTGTTAATAATTTTATTTGACATAGTTTCTAATGGTTCAACACCAGTAAGTCTATGTAATTCGAGTGTACCAAACCAAGGAGGACGCTTCAAAATCATTTTCAGAATTTTATTCTGAATCCTTTGGAGCGTTTTCTTCCTTGTTGAACAGCAACTTGACCAGATCGGTACAGCATAAAGCATTGCTGGTCTAAAAATTTGTTTGTAAATCAAAAGTTTGTTCTTTGAACAAAGTTTAGAATTTCTGTTAATGAGAGGATATAAACATCTCGTATATTTGATGCA